>NC_051158.1:96089951-96180225 GCF_013339745.2 Dermacentor silvarum
GTGAGCTTCGGTAACTTTCCTTTATTTCCGAATTTTCTACGAAGATGCGCCACATCTCTGAAACCGGGAATCAGGCAGCGGAGGCACTGTCGCGGGATCGGCGCTGTCCCTGCGTGCCCTTTAGATTTCCAAGCTCTAGCCGCCGCCTAGCAGCACGACCCGGAACTGCGCCAATTGCGGGAAGAAAGTGCCGCTTCCATGCACAAGGACATTGGTCACGTGCGACACATCACAAGCAGCTCGTCGCCCGTTCGTGCCCCATCACTTTCGGCGGCCAATATTCGATTTGCAGCACGGGCAGAGCCATCCCGGCGTCAGAGCCTCACAGAGGCTTGAACGAAGACTGCAAAATCTTCGGGATCGGCCCACTGTTTTGTCTGTCGACGCGACTTTTTTCTACGCACCCTGTCGATGCAGGCACTTTTGGTCAGAACTTAAGAGACATACAGCTTCGCTGCAAAAGCAGAGATAACCGGCGATGGTGCCACGTCCTCGGAGCGTCTCTGGTTACGGACTTGAACTAGGCCATGGACGTTTGCCACGCGGTTTCACTACACGCATGCAGTTCAAGCTCTTCGTCGAAGCACGACAATTGGCAGTATACTAGCGCCACCTGAGTTTCATCAGCTTTCTGTTGTTATTTTTCTGCGCAGGCACCCGCGGAACGATGCCACCCGCTGGTCATATTTATCGATCGTCCATGGCGTCGGCATCGTTGTTACCGTATTATGAGGACGCGTTTGGCAACCAGTCGGCGGATTGCTCGCATTGGCGGCAGTCGCTTACGTGTTTGTGCAACTCAGCAAACATTATCTGTCAAGTCCGCGTGAAAGGTAAAGCAGGTTACCAGTGAGTGCTAAATATGCAGCAATCGCTTCCCTAGGGGTGCTATTTATTATTTGCAGTTCCAGCTGTGCGTTACATACGCTGCAAAGAGAGAAACATTTTGAAATTGAAAGGTTGTTTGTTGGGATTGATTGACTTTTTATATTGCCATGTCTACCAAACAAACGCGAAACCTGAATAAATGCGCGCAGCTCTGTTATCCAGCATCTGAGCAAGGACATGAACGGTGTCCCTAATACTATCCGACGTTGGCAAATTTTATTCCGTGTCATGGTTTCATGACGTAGATAATGCAAGGTCCAACCTTTCGAGAATGACCTTACTGCTGAATTTAAATATATCATGTTTCCCCGCCTCCATTCTCGCTATGCTTGCTGAAGCTTACACGTTCGAGAGACGGGCCGGAGCGTTTCTACGACTCCGAAAATTTGCTTCATTATTGCTTTAACTAAAATGCCAACGTACTTTGAAGTACATTTTAAGGGCGTGTATCTCGTAAGTTCACCGAAGATTTATGCTGAAGACAGATTACATCACTGCTCCTCGGTCTTAATTTGAAAATTTCAGCATGTGGTAAACAGTGGTTAGGATATTTACTCAAAAATAGGTCGAAGGCGCACATACATCGAACCGGATTTATTGTACTTGCCGAGAAACAATAAATTCTATTCAAAGATTGGTCGGTTCATAACTTTTCCGTAAAAAGAACAACTTTGAATATGAAAAATCTCTAGTTGCCGTAGGCTCGGCTACTAAATCTCGCTTGTCTGTGCCACAAGCTGCATCCTCGTCGGAACTTCCGGAGAAGTTGTCCCGGTCGGGCGCTTTGCAGGCGTCCTAGGCACCGCAAACAAATTCATCCCTGGTGCCGTTGAATGTTTTGAATATGCAGCATTTCTCTCATTTAGCCTGGATCACCCTCACGCGGCAGGACCTCTGTTAGCTCGGTACTTTTGCTGGCGTTGTTAGTGTTGCTGGCGTTGTGGTGTTGGTAGCTTATTTTGTGTAACATTTTCTAAAAAAAGAAAGGTCGACTTATATTCGAATTATTTGATAACTAATAAATTTAGTTGTGAATTTTATTCCCAAGCTTTTTAGCCATTTTTCCCCACTATGAGGTTGCTGGCTACTGTGGTATTGTCGTGTAGACAACGACTTGGGCGGCTGAGTATTTCTGACTACATATAGAGAGTATGCACATCTAGGTGGGCGCCACTCTACAATGACAAACAAAATATTTCAAAATTTATCTGGTGATGGGCGGAATCCAACCCGCGCCATATTAGTATTTTATTTACAGTATAGTATAGTATTCATACAATGTTGTCTAAATATACATCCCAACATGCGCCACACTCGGACTTGCTGTGGTTCGACTAGATGGCCCAGCAGGTCCAGAGAGAAGGGCGAGAGAGGACTCCGGCTGCAGCCAGTGCCTCATACATGATTCGTTTTGGTGGTGGCAATATTGTGTACAGTTACATTACTTCAATGCAATCAACAGTCATCCTGATATGTTTTCCGTCGGAACACTTTTCGTGTTTTTCTGGTAAAATAGCAAACTCTCTATTGACATGTTTCGACCACATATCATAAGTTCCGGTCAACAAATATATATCTTGGTAGTTTTGATTTCGTTCATTTTGTTTATATTGTCGTGTTGTACAGGTGTGGTATAGTGTCACTTTACACAACCATATAAGTCCGGTTGACACTCTTCACTGCCACTGAAGTGATGTAAAATTATTAATGGCAAGTGTGCGTGAAGAACAACTGAGATAAGACAGGCTTAATAAATGCGTCGTTAGAAATTGGAGCTATATGGTTCAGAGGGCAGATAAAATGCGCGGCCATCCTTATAGCTAATTTATACTTGGTGTGGGCTTCGTGGTGATGTTCTTTCTGCTATACCGGGACGCTTGTAACGCCATTACAGATGTTCTATGAGTTTATTGATTTATTACAAGAATAGTGATGGAAAAAGTCGCAGTTTTGTCCGAAAGCGAGACATGGATTGCGATAGAAAATTAGTGGACAGCTATACGAATTAAGGATTATAGCTTTATTGGCCGTAGAAACTTGTAACATAGGCATGCCACGGCCGCTGGATAAAAAAAAAGGTGCCTTTTTTTTATTCAGCGGCCATGGGCATGCTAACTAAATTAACAAGCAAGGTGTCACGCGCGCACAAGCAAACAAACACATCTCACCCGATGGCCGCGGTAACTCGTTGTCAAAACGCTGGAGTAGTAGCGAATTTAACTTCGTTCTGCGTCTCAAATCAACGCGACTAAGTTGCGAAGGGTAGGGTGGACTGCGTCTGCGACGCAGATGTCTTTTAAGATACAGCGGCCCAGGCGGGAGCGCGCGCGCGGCGTAGAACGTGCCCCCTCCCCTCCCGCCCGTCCCTCCCCTTTCTCCGGAGCGTTGCGCAGGAGTGGAAGACGGCGCGCTTCCTTCCAGCTTTCCTCTCTTGTGTTGGTCATGTTGAGCCGCCATCGCCGGCTCACCCTCGCACGCTTTCACTCGCACTTAAAACATACGGCACGCGGCGACGATTTTATCGTCCTTGGACTTTACACAGAACCTCAATGCGACGGCGACGACGATGGCAGAAATGCGCCTCAAGTGTCCATATAATTGCTATAGCAATAAAACATATGCAGCCTGTATAGGATCTGCAAATTGTAATCTAATATATCTTCTTCTTCTTCCTTACATAAGAAGCTCGTCGTTACTAAGCTAAAAATGTAAAGCAATTAAGCGTTTTGTGGCCACAGTCAGAATTAGTTCTCCTGCGATCAGCGTCATACCTATAATAGGCTTGATATGTAAGTTCATCTTCGAGAAAATCAAAAGCAAAAGAGGATCAAATGTTTCGCGCTCTTAGGCGACATTCTTGTGCCGCTTGTGTCTATAGGGGTGGCCTATAGCCAGAAAAGGCCTACGCCTGCCGCATCGGAATGGGGTACACGCACACGTGTGGCTCATGTGGAACAACAGAAACTATCGAACACATTTTGTGTATTCGTCCCCCGCACGACGTCGAGCGTGAACCTCTCCAAACAGCACTAAGCTGACTAATAGTTCATTTTCGGAGATGAAGACCGTTGATCATAGCCACGGGCGTCCATGGCACAGAAAAAACCCACGAAAGTGTTATTGCGGTATTTAAAGTTAACATGTCCTTGCGACCGTTCATAAACTCCGTGCGCACTTTCAAATATGCGCGAAACTGTGCTCTCTCTTTCTCTCGCATCTATCTCTCCTTTGCAGGGTTGCAAACCGGATGTGCGTCTGGTTAAACTTCCTGCCATTCCTCTATTTTTCTTCTCGCTCTCTCTCTCTCTCTCTATCAGTAATACACTGACAGCTGTGGGATTCTTACACGCATCTCTGCATTAAATGCTGATGAATCAAGTCACAGCTCTTTTTGCAATGACAACGGCGAAGCATGAAAAAATATCTACCATTCATTGCAAAACTGAACGACATTTCGCAAGCTGCTTCATTGTACCCGCTATCCTATATGTCTTGTGTTTTTCGTCCTTCTGTATTTGCTGCAAAGACCACAAATATAATATCAAACAAACATTTAGTACAAAATAAAGTTTTGCTAAAGCAGAACATTTTTTTCGTGCATATTTTTATTGCAGGCAAAGTTCCAGAAAAAATGTCGTAGTTTCCCCCCGAAAGGCGAAGCATCTATTACGATAGGAAATTAGTAGACAGCTATACGAAGTAAGAGTATTTGTTCTATCGGCTGTATAAACGTGTAAATTTTCGCTTACTAACTAAAATAACAAGCATGGTGTCACGCGCGCACAAGCAAACATGAATAGATCTCACTCTAGCACCGCGCACGCTCGCACTCGAAACCCTGGAATGTCAAAGCGTGGCAGTAGCCGCGGACGTATTGACCTCCGTGCTGACTCTGATTTCAATGCGAAATAAGCGGCGATAATACAGCGCACACGAAGCTACGAACCCTATGCGTACCTAGACTGTGTACTACTTGCAAATCGCTTTCAAGATGCGGCCCGCGCAGCCTCGCCATATGCGCAGCAGCTGGCGGAGTAAAACGCCCTACCCCCCAGTGCCTTGCCCGCGACGGATGACGGCGCGCTTCATCATCGCTCTCCTCCCTCGCGCGCAGGAGATTGAGCCGCCATAGTCTGATCACCCTCGCGCGCTTTCACTCGCACATACAGCATACCGTGCGCGGTGCCGACTACGACGGCAGACATGCGTCTGGAGTGTCCGATGTCCATATCATCGCAATAAAAAAAAAAAACTATCTCCTCATGTTTGCTGTGCTAAAAAGTGCATTTCATTGCCTAAGCGCGGAGATGAAGATGGAACTACGTGTAGTACATTGCCTTGTGGCTGCCGGGTCCGGTATTTTTACGCAATGTCAGTGATTTAAAAACACACCTTAAGGTTGCTTTCCGCCGACAGGGATGACACAGAGGTCTAGATCAATGTCGGGTCAAATTCATCGAAAGCGGATGACAGGAAAAATTTGAAAATCACTTTAGCATACGCTGAAGGCGAAAGCCTGTGTACTCACGAGACATTCATTAAAATCGAAAGGTCGTGGGTTCGAGTGCCTTATTATAAACTCTAACTCAATTAACTGTGCCTTAATTAACTTCGCTCTAATTACCACCGGAAGTTGTGGTTCGAGTACCTTAACTAACCTAATATTAATTAGGTGTGCCTTAATTAATTCCGCCTTAATTGACAGCTAAAGTCGAGGGCTCGACTGCCACCAAAGATCGTAATAAACAAAAAACTTGGAGCACGCATAAGCTTCGCCTTTATGAGTGGAACGCGATATCGTTATTGGACACCGTTGACGCCGACGCAGACACCGTATTTTTTGACACATGGGGCCCTATCAAAATTTAGAAAGGCTCGGTTTTCAACATTCCCCTCAATGATGCCTACACTCTAAGAACAGTTGCACCCTTTGGGGCGTATTTTTGGCACAGAACAATAATCGTCATCTGACTTGCGTGGCTTTCCTTTCTTTAACGATGTGCGCCCGGCACTTCACGGTCACGAACGACAAGAGCGTTATCAGCGTCACACAGCGTTCTCGACAGGAAAGTAGCAAGTGCAGAGTTTTCAAGATAGGAAACGCAAGCTAGACAGATGACGATTATTGTTGTGTGGCAAAAATGCACCCCCAAGGGTGCATCTGTTTTTAGAGTGTAGAATGAAAGAACAACGAAGCACGATAATCATTGGGAGACGCTTAAGCTAGGCCTTTAAGAGTGGAACGCGATAGCATTCAAAGATGCCTGGCTGCTTATCAGAATTTTTTCTCGTATAATCAAATTACAATCTGACGCCATCACGTCTGTACGTTGTGGTTAAGTCGTACATTAAGATTTTTTCTGACGGATTTTATTTTGAGAAATGAAATTTTTGTTCACTAACGCCTTGCGCCACGCGAAGAGCCCGCCCGGTCGGGGTGGTTCGGGATGAAGGGGTTCGGCATGATTATTTCCGCCAGACGCCTTTGCTTAACGCCGACGCCGGATTTTCTGCGACATGGGGCTCTTGAGGCGACAGCGTTAAGAACCCCGTGTCGTCAGTTCTTTACAGTTACACATGCACCGTACTTCATACTCCTGTATTTCATAGAATGAAATACAGCACAGCACTTATGCTACGAATCGGTTTGTATACAGACTCATCTGTACTTTATACTCCTGCTGATGTTCGGTTTGCCGGCTCTGTTCTCTGCAGAATTATGCTCTAAAAAGCGAAGCTGTACTTAAATATTCCTATGGATACAAATGTCGGTCTTGAAATGCATAATTATTCTAATAAAACAAAGCTTGCAATGCCCTTTTCCTTCGCTTTCGGGGCTTCTGCTGACCCGGTTTCTCGCCGAGTAAGGTGGGCTAACCCTGGAGGTAGTTTATTATTAAACTGGTCCAATCGGAAAGATGATGTAATGACAAGTGAACCTATTCTGAAGATGGTGTATTTTGCTGTCACGTGGCAGATGGGGGCTGCGTGGTGGGCTTCTCGGTGTCTTGCCGCGCAGGCAGGCAATCGTGGTACCATGCTGGAAAGCGTGAAGTGCAAAGGGTGAACATATTCTCAGAAACACGGTGGATGAACAGTAATGGTGTCTGAATGACGCTGTTGCACCAACGATTTTTTAGGCCGTGGTTTACGTCTCTCTCGGCAGATGGCGCGCATCATTGGGGGTCAACCACAGCAGCTGGAGCGGCGCGCGGGGCTTCTCAACCATGTGGCTCCTCCTGAATAGAATCGCTAGTAAATTGTCCCATATATGCCTGCGTACAGGTATATGTGTCTGGCGAGCATTTCGGAAGCAAACTTAGGTATATCCTCCTAAATATCTAAGCTTATTAGCGCTATCCTAACCTTATTGTGCATCGCAACTCGTGAAAGTCCACTGTAGAGACAGTGTGTATACTTTGTACTTTGGTACAAATGCAAAACCATTCGGCTATTGCGAGGTGCAAAGTTTTTGAAGTTGTGCACTTAAGTCGAGAAAGCACGGCTTGCCAATCGCAGCGATGTTCTTGGTTAGCATGCATTCCAAGCACGCACATTGCTACTAACTGCGCAAGTTACTTTACATATTCATTATTTTAATCTAGAGTAGCTTGCAAGTTACAATTTTCTAACTTTTTATTTACGCCGAGTAGTGTCCGTCTAGTCTATTGAAAGCTAACACGTACGGCACGCTGGGGCAAAAATTCAAGAAACACAAATGCACGACTGTATAGACATTTCCATGTGGGAAATATATTAATATCTGAATGATACAGGCGATAGTTAGAAAATTACTAGGAGTTACTTATGCTGCAACTAAGACAACTTGAAGGCCAAACCCTGAGCGCCGCTAACTCAATAACACGACGACCACTTTTTACGTTTTCTGAAATTTCTTTTGACATTTTCTTCATTCACATTTTTTACGCAATGCATCATCACTACGAATCTAAATTTTTCACTCATTTTTGCAAGTCATCGTTATTTCACCAAACTCGGACCGTGACTGACCACTTTTGTTTGCTGAATCATGTTCTCTCCGAACCCATATTTTGCAGTCATATTGCAAGTCATCCTTTATGCACCGAACTCGGACCGTGAGTTAGCACTTTTTTTTGCTGAGTCATCACCACGCTCAAATCACAATTTACAATCATTTTTGCAAGTCATTATGTTTTTGCAAGTGACCCTGACCAAAGTCTAACGGTGACTCAGCACTTTTTTTGCGGAGTCCCTCTCACATGGACCCTCAAATATAACATATATTTTTAGTAAGTCACTACGCTACTCCATAACCCAATTAATTCACTCTTAATTCACATTTGAATCACTCATGATTTACCCTATCATTGCTTGGTTTACGTTCATTCATTCTATCATCTGTTTAACTTCCACCATACTTGGTTTCCTCTACTACTACAAATCTTCACCCTATCAACACTTGATTCACCTTTATTCACTCTGACTTCACTCTCATTTACACTTCATTATTTTAGCTCACTCTATATCATCACCTTTCATTTGACTCCTATAACCCAACTGAACCCCTTTAATTCACCATCAGTTCACTCTGAATTCATGTCACTCACCTCTCTGTATACCCATTATCACTTCAGTTCACATGCATAATCCTTCTTCCACCCTTAATTGTGGTTTTGTGCGCATTATCGCCTCTTATCCCGATAAGACGATTTCGTGCCGATGACGCGGCTTTGAAATGGCCTTGAAATGGAGACCTCACCATGAAACATAAGGCTTTTCCCTTAGTAATGTAATAAGAATTGTTCGTGACCAAAACAATGCTTAAAAATATGCAGAAACTCCACTGCGTAACCATACCCCCAAATTTCAGTTTCCCCAACCCCAAATTTAGGTTGTTCCATTCCCAAATTTAGGTTTGGCCCGCCCCCTAATTTCAAGTTGGCCCATCCCTAAATTTAGGTTGGCCCACCCACAAATTTCGTATTAGCCCACCCCAAATTTAGGTTGGCCCACTCCCAAATTTAGGTTAGCCCACCTCCAAATTTCAAGTTGGCCCACCCCCAAATTTCAAGTTAGCCCTACACCAAATTTCAAGCTAGCACAACTCTACTATAAGCTTCCCTGTGCATTTTCTATCCAGCCCTAGAATCCCTATTGGTAATATCTCTGATCAATTTTATCTGCTTTTCTTGGTTTCGATTGTTTCTTATCGCTATGAAGCTACCAATCATCTACATTTACACTATTATAACAATGAAATGTCTTAAATTCGCAAATTACGCATTTTTGTATAGACACAAGGCATTACACTTTTCGCGTGACGGGCTGAGGTAGCAGAAGACAAGAAATGATGACCCCCCCCCCCCCTTTATACCCCCCAACACCGAAGTGCTCCTGTCGGCAAAGGGATGTAGCCCGACAATGTTTGTAGTCAGCTCACTCTGCAGATAGACGGCACCATTCAGACACCTCATATGTTCTTCCACCGTGCTCAGACCATTTTATTCAACGTGAGTTCGATGAGCATAATGTATTTTCTAGTTTCCAACTCTTTTGATGGTCACAAATAGGAAACCGACAACATTCCAGTCAGGTTAGGTGCGCGTTAGGTCATGCGAAGTGTGCAGTTCTTTCAAAGGACAGTTTTCACGCAAAGTGCCTTTCAGTATTTTGTGCGTACGTGCATGCGCTGAAGCAAACTGTGAGATATTAAATTACGCACGTGTAGTTCATCCTGCTCTTTTGGGTAGGCTTCTGCCCTTAGGTCATTTCATGTAGGCCAGTTTGGTACTTACTGTTTTTTTCACTGCAGGAACAAATTGCGTATATACAGATCGTATTCTTGATCCATGACCTCTGCTTGTATGAACAGAAAATAACGCAGCACAAACACTTATTTTGATGAGAACACATTTATGATAATTTCTAACATTTTCAGTTACTGGTGTTTTTTTCGTTAGTGTTATATTCTCGCTAATGCTTTTGTTGTCATTTTTCTTTTCCATGGGCATGAACCGGCAATGCAGGATCCCAACCTTTACAGAACTTGTAATTTCAACTTTTTTCCGTGCTGTGACATATTGAGTGCCACTGTTGCAGAGAAGCATTTCTCTTCGGGATATTTAGCCACATAAACTTTTTCCTTGTCTTCTGGTACACTATAGGTTCCTAAATGCAACAACTTGCCTGCCTTTTTTGTAGTTCAACAAAAATACTTCCGTATATTGTAGACAATCCCTAGTTCCATAACGTTACCTAATGAAGGGTCCATGTTGACCCGGATATCTGCCCGTACAACACAGAGAAACGAAGCCAGGCACGAATAAAACAAGCTATGAACTGTATTTGTTAAGAAACATGTGCCATCGCGAAGAAACCACTCCACAAGTCCAGTGAACTCCGAGCGGGCTAACTATCGGAGAACTTTTGTTCGCGTGTGTACTAGGACAGCGTACGCACGTGAAATAATTAGGGTGCAAACGGACTCAATTTTTTTTCATTGCACTATGGAAGGCTTCCGCAATCTTTATAGCAATCGACGGCTCCAAGATATACATTCATACTTCCTAGCGCCCTTTTGCGCAGCAAGGTCGACAGACGTACTTGTTGCGCCCTTTACTTCTTTCCTAAGGACCTTTCGGCTACGCGAACTTGACCCAACGTAAACTGGTTGGTTGAAGAAGATGAGGTCGCGTAACTTGCTATTTATAAGTCCCCGGTGGCATCTTCCATGGCCGGTCAATAAAGCCCCACATTTTATAGCCGTGCCTCGTAGCCGACACACTTTATATGGGTAGCAGGTTCCTTCGAGGTGGGTCGTGTATCATGGGGGAATAGGATGCATTTAACATGCGATAATGGAGCGTGACATATCGTATTCATGAGAAATCTCATATATTCGAAAAGCTATGTTCCCTCGCTTCAAAATTGTGATGGAATTTGGCAATGTTGAAGCGTTTCATTCGAACGTACTTTTCTTGATTGCATTCCGGCATCGGACTGATCACAACTAATAACACAGCGACGCTTCGTGTGCCAAAAGTGGTAAATGGGCTCTCTGAAATGACCTGACGATTACTTCTAGATCATTAAACAATAAAACTGCAGTTCCCAAGAAAATTCCACTGCGGGGGCCGAGTAGATGTGGTGGTTTGCGGCTGAGCACCAGGACAAACGTTTAATTCCTAGCTTTTTTGGCTTTGTTTGTACTGGCATGGAATGCCAGAACCCTCGTCTACTAAGAATTGCGTGCACGTGAAAGAACCCCTGGTGCTCAAAATTGCCGCGGCGACCTCTGTTCCACCACCTCTCAACTCCGCTGTGGTATTGGTGTCATTGAATACCATCAACTATTAAGCAAAGAAAGTGTTGCCTTCAAAACTTATCAGGTTATAAAATAATAATTGTCTGCCGCACTACAGCAGAATCTCACACACTTTTTCAGAAGAACGAAAATAGAGTCCATGCATTTGTCGTGGAATCTTCCGGGCTCGAATGTTGTAAACCACGAAACTGCGTCCAATAATGCCTCCGGACAGATGACGTGACCCATGCCACAGGAATGCGGGCGTGCGAACACGGATTCAAAAAGGAACGAGAAGGACAACACAAATGTCGACTATAAACTGAAAGGCGCAGTGGCGGATAAGAATGAGGTCATGAAACTCATCTTGCGAGCTCCAGGGAAGGTAGCGACAACCCATTAATCATGGTGTGCATTCGTGCAAGACAGCTTTTTAGGCATGACAACTCCTCTTTGCGCCATATAATCGAGAGCTGACTTACAAACGTACTGCCACTGTGGTAACACCCCATGTCTCGGCCATGAGGCGCCCCTCTTCGTTCTTACGGTCGACCAGAACTATACAGTCAGGAAATTTTGAACTACATTTGCAGTTGCAACGAAAGGTTAGACGCTGTTTCACCAGTCGATGAACCATTACGCACAATTATTCTCCAGAAACGCGACGCCCGAGAACAAAGTGTACCTTTTGAATTGGCATGCCACATAATTATTAACACCCTCTATTATCTTGCATAACAATGAATCATTATGCTTCATCAGTTTTAATCTTCGCTAGTCCTCGAAAGTGTACGTGATTGGCGGGTTGGCGCTGCAGGTGAGCGTGTGGTGATGGGTTTTATGTCCTCATTCTTTTTCCGGCACTGTGGTACCTTTCAGTTGATAGTCGCGGTTTGTGTTTTTTGTTCGTTCCTACTAGAGTCTGTGTTTGAACGCCTGCCTGTCAGTGCCCAACAAAAACGAAAAATGTCATTTCAAACAGCTTATCTCAGGAAAAACACACACAGGAAATAAATTTTGTAGTCTGATGGGTTCGCGGACGTACTAGTTTCTCTGGCAACGATATAGCGCACCAAGCTTGTCGAGAAACCTTTCTGTCAATGCAGGTGGGACAGAAACCCGAAAAAAAATAGTAAAGTCGACGGTAATGCAGTTTCACTCAACGTGAAAGCTGGGGAAGTGCAGAGCAGTGATTTGTTTTTGTTTTCCTTGTGTTTATCTTGTTTTACACTGCGTTTATATTGTGTTTAACTATTCTTTTACCGATGTTGGGATGAGCTTGCTTGCGCTGGCGAGCAACTTCGGCTTCTCGGGCGCGCACCGCATGATCAGCCCTCCGTCTGCGCTGTCTTTCACGGGCGAGGGCCCGCTCTCGCTTCAAGCGTGCTTGCTGCTCGGCGTTCATGGCGGGAAAGAACGTCCCGGGGCGCGGGAACGGCTCTCTTTCAGCGCCCTAGCGGAATCTTTCCACTTCTGAGGCTGTGGCTACCTCTCTTGACTAGTTTCGGTATCAGCTTGGAGTTTTCATTATTTGGGGTAATGAATGCGTTAATTCGTGATTTTTTTTCCTTTTTTATAACATTTTATACTTATTTGGTTTATATTTAATGAATTTTAGGGGAATTCTATGGGAATTTTATGTCTTACGTAAACTTTAGTTGTGCGTGACACCCACCGCCGAGGGACGACATACTGGGCTGCTAAGATGCTCCGCATTTAAAAGAGTGCGACATAAGCGGAGACAGCCACTTCACCAAAATTTTGAGCATTACCAAATTATTGAAGAACACTGAGTTGCAGATAAACAATTGAATTATTATGTACTCCGCCTGCCCCATATTGTAGGTCGTAAAACGCCGTCAGACACCCCCTTAAAGTGGTACAGCCCTTGCAATGTCCCTAAAAGCCTTCTTAGTTGAGTTAGAAACTTACTTGTTGAAACATTGCGCCACACCAAAAAGTCCACATCATATAGACGATTTCATCCAGCGCCACAGCGCTCTGGCAACTCTGTGCGCCGGCATCCGGCGCCCTTAGGAAACTTCCGGTAGCCGTTCCTTTTGCTTGTTTTTGCTGGTATCTGTTCGCTCGCGCGCTCGTCCTGCGAATATTCTGTGGTATTTTTCGGGCATATCGATATAAGTGCGACTTGTGGCATTCAGTGCGTTGCATGACGGCGAGTAGCTCTTGGACCATAGACTGTTTTCATTACGTTTACTCGTCAACGGTGTTTTTCAAATTTGGGAGCCTACGAAGAGCTCCCAGATTTGCTCGGCTCACTTCATCCAATGTACGTTACTACGTGGAGTAGCCGGACTGCTATAATGCTGAATAATAAAAGTGCTACTGCACGATTGTACTGGCCGTATGTCGTGTAATTCACGCGAGAGCAGCTCGACTCTCGCCCCGAGTTTGCCCGCTCGTCCATTTTCTTGCCTCGGCGTGGATCGCCATGCTACGAACATGAGTTTAAAATATTGTTTAACGGGTGCCATGCTGCCGTCGTTTTATTTTAATGTTTTTCGTATCTGGGGCACAACTGCACTTCCGCAGCTTTACTACCTAGGTACATGTGCGCATTGGTTTGTCATGTTTAACGTCAAAAAGCGGCTCCGGCTATGACGGACGCCGAATTGGAGGGCTCCGGATAATTTCGACCACCTGTGGTTCTTTAACGTGCACTGACATCGCACAGTACGCGGACCTCTAGCATTTCGCCTCGATCGAAGAGCGACGGCCGGGGCCCAAACGGCGTCTTTCGGGTCAGCAACCGGGCATCGTAAACGCTGAGCCATCGTGGCGGCATGTGAGCATTCGTATCGGTATCGCAGAGCAGAATGGCAGAAAAGTTAGTGATTTTCGTGCATGCATGTAGGAAGTTTCGGCCACATTCTAAAAGCATTTACGAATTAACGGAGGCCAATAATGGATTGCAGTCTCGTGCCGAACACTACAGGTTTCATTTTGTTAGAAGTGTGGTAAATTCGTGAGCACTTAAGTTAGTCCCATTTCAGTCGACCTAGGCTTCTTGCACTAAATGACTTTTGAGAGTGTACAGTTATTTTTGAATGCGTATTGAAAAGCAGAAACAAGGCATATGACGAAGAAAACATGTGCATGTACACATGCACAGCTTACCACTTCATCCTCCATCTTGCAGCAATATAAGTGCCATTGCGAAATGCAAAAACGCCCGTGTGCTTGTGTTGTAGGGCACGTTAAAGAACCCCAGGTGGTCAAAATCAATCAGGAACCCCCTACTACGGCGAGCCTCATAATCAGAACTGGTTTTGGCACGTGAAACCCCAGAAAGAAGAAAAAACTGCTATTAAAGTTTTTCTAGTTTTCGGCAGTCCCATTACGTGCCTTGAAGACAACAGTCTGCGTTCATTGCATGTCCTCACTAAGATGCTGCGCTTGTTGCTCCGGGTAATTGTAACTGAGGGAAGGCGTTTGGAGCTCGGCGAAAACGCAAATCGCACATCATCGTCCAGCGGATCGGGCAGCTCTCTGCCTCCAAACATCAGCTTTTAACGACACCGATCTTTTGCTTCGGTGCTAAGCGCCTTAAAGTAGTCGCTCGTCATCTCGACAATATTTACGATGTAGAATCAGCATCACAGATTCCACCAAGCAGTACAAACACCGACACGACACGCCGGCCTCACGTCGCGCATGCCTTCAAACAACATAGTCGGAAATGCTTCTAGCTCTCCTGCCGGAAGTTCCGATGGGGCAACCAATCAGCGGCAAGCGAGGTTTGTTTGTAAACACTGAAACCGTCTATACTTAAGGAGCGCTTTAATGTTTAAAGAGCAACGGTGGAGGGTACCGGCGACAATACCGGTGGCGAAGTGCTTTCATACACACTGGTATTAAATACGCTTCCTTCAATACTATATTGCCATATGGCCGTACCGTGGAAGGTAAGTCCAGGACGTTAGTTTCTGATGGGTTTCCTTCATGAATATTGAGCGGATGAGATGGATCAACTGCCACCAGAAGAACAGCAGAGAAGCCTAACTCCTGCGTCACCCTCCGACCGCCTTGTTACGTCACCCTGACACACTAGTGCCCACCCCCAGCTGGCGGAGGGTGGATATGAATCGCGGAAGTGGTAGCTAGAAATTATCACAAAGAAGTTTTCAAATTCAAACACCTGCATGTGCAGACACATAGAAATGCACACACACACAAACACACACACACACACACACACACACACACACACAAACACGTGTGATAGTGGCGGCGGTATAATGATGTACCGAGATGGAGCAAGGCGAGCATACTAGCAAAACAACCGGTAATTACACGTCTTCACACATGTGGCACTGTGGTGTAGTACTTTTTTATCGCCGTGGGCCATACTTAATACTGAGCTCTTGATTTTAGATGCGAAGCAGCTTATGGCGGGGGCTTTGTCCGTCCCTCCCGCGGCATCCCACACCCCACACCGCATGCGCGTCCCCTCCCCCTCTCTCTCTCCTCTCCTACGCTCCCCCCTTTCTATCCTCCAGGAAACCGGAGCGGCGCGCACGACCGGTGGTGCGACAGCTGCATCCTGGGGGCACCACGGTAGTTCCGCGGTATGAAAATGACGGAGCGCGCGCGCCTCATTCTCTCTCCTGTGCAGCGCCGCGATGAGCGCTCGGGCCGCTGCCGCGAAACCATCACCCGCTCAAGCTAACCATCTCCCCGCTGCTTCGCATCCACACATGGTTCCCTTAAGCGGGAGATAGAGTAATTTTTAATGACGACCATTCTGTGTGATTGTAGTGGTTGTTATTGATATAAATTGTCATGTTTTATAATAAGTACACCTAGAGGAACCCAAACTGTTTGCCGAAGGACCTTTCGGTAGAAGTTGCTTAGAAAACACGAGCGGAAGTCGCTTGCACAGGGGCGGCACGCAGGAGAATCACCTCCTTTTAGATCTTGTTATGCTACATGTGTATAGATATCTTCGCTACTTCGATGAACTGTAGTTGATTACTTACTGCCATATGAAAAATCATATGCCAAATGATTAACACATGCCAATACCTGACATGTTTTTGCGAGATCGCATCAGGACGTGGTGTGTTTATAGGAAGTTGCTAAACACACAGGGTAAATCGCACATGAGAGTTTTAAGGCGAAAGCTTTAAGTGTCACATACCCCCGATGTTCTTCGGAAAAAAAACGCGTCATCCGGTACAGTGGTACAAAAATTGTCATCATCAGCAATGGCTCATACCCTCCTAAGCAAGCAAAATGCAAATGGCTCATCCGTCTCGTAATGCAGAGGCTACAACCATTCGACAACGTGAAGCGAACATGCATACTTTCATTGAAACCACCCATACAACACACAGAACAGCATACGTTTCATTCCCCTGCTGAGAGGATTCAACTTAAAGTCGAAAAGAAACGTCGTTGGTGCGAGTCTGACACCGCTATACGAGCGCGCCAAGCCGCAGCTAAAACGAGCCGAAGAATCCGAACAGCGAAAGCAGCATTGCGACGATGCGAGACGGCGCATTACCAAGTGTACAGCAGGCTTTCGCCTTCACGTGTTACAGGAGTGTAACATGGTGCCGAACTTTTTTCAATTTTTTATACGCGTCAAACTCCAGTAGCGCATGCGTCTGTTTAGGTCATCGATGTTCATTCGTACATTGCTATTTTCGAATGAGGAACCAAAGTGTGTATCCAAACACTCATGCATGACGCTGGCCATCTCTAACTCACGTGTCCTTGCCCGTGTTTTCGTGCTTTTGGCTTACGAACATAGCTGGAATTGGAAAATGCGAATATCTATAAAAGTAAAAAAAAAAACGGAACGCATTGTTCGGGCTGCATTTTGATTGATAGCAGAAAGCATAAAACGGAGAATTAAACAATATGTTTACTTCAGACATCGCATTACCACATTCTATTGTAAACATACCTCCGCTAAATTTATAGCTGTGTTTTCCATGGTTGTTTAGGACAGTGCTTCAGGCTTGCATGGTTGATTGCGCCAAAAAAAAAGCGTTCGTGTGCTCAACGTGACCATGCATCTCAGTGCCACCTGTTGCAGTGTGTGAAAGACATGCATTGTGAGGACAAAACAAACGAACGAGGTCAAATACTCCGGGGCAAGGCTCAGGGGGAGGGGGGAGGCCGCGTACTACGCGGCGCGCTGGCGCCCGGGCAGCTGTATCTTGAAAGTGTATCCGAAGCGGGCGCCCGGGCGGCTGTATCTTGAAAATTTCAAATGTGCGCGAAACTGCTCTCTCTCTCTATTTCCTTTCTCTCTCTTTTCATCCCTATACCCCCTTGCCCCAGTGCAGGGTAGCAAACCGGACGTGCGTCTGGTTAACCTCCCAGCCTTGCCTCTCTTCTGTTTCTCTTTCTATCTCCCTCACACAGAGCGGTGTCTTCAGCCGTGATTTCAGCTGATACCGCAGGTGGAACGCGCGCTCACATGGCTAAGTTGTTGCATAAAAAGCGTCCCCCACCCCCGGAAAAACAGTAGGCAAGTAGGTTTCGGAAAGCATTCGTCGTGTTTCATTTAGACCATGAAGAAGACGACTCTATTTTACATTATCTGTAACAAAACAACGCAAAAAGTAGAGTAAAGAACGCAGTAGCCTTCTCAGGGTTCACAGAGCAGATTGGGTTTGGAAAAGTACATTCGACATTTGATCACATTTATGACGTCAATCAGGTAATACAAACTTCTGAGAAATACAACCAACCTTTATAATTCACCTGTAGACCAAGATGATGGTGAATAGAATGCCACGCGAAGAGGAGCTCGTGATCGGTCATCAGCCTCTTAAAGCTGCTCAAGAGCACATTTAATCTAGTGGTCGCAAGGAAGATTAACTAAAAGAAACTTTCGTGGTGAACAAACATTTGTTGGAGTTCAAAATACCAGCCATTCGCTAGCCAAGGCGTGTAGCCTGACCTTTACCATGATGAGGATAATTTAGTAGGTGCGACTTGAAACAAACTGGAAGGCGGCGGTATGCATTCCATTTTACGAATTTTTACCATTTTACTGATTGGTTTGGGTTTCTCTACGGCTCCATTTACATATCAGCAGTAAAGGCAATTCCTCGCCACCTACCCTCCAACACGTGCCTTCTTTCATGCGGACCCGCGATACGCCCATTCCTAAGGGCTGTAGACTTACGCATGCCTTTGGCTTCGGTACTACTGGCAGGCATGGGCCATTTTGTCTAGTAGTAAGCACGCCTCATGTCCATAGCGTCAGTAAAGGAAGAGCCCTCCTCACACGACCACTGGGCAGTGGAGACCATTGCTCTCTCAGGCCTGTTGTTTCAACTTCGTCCGAATCACATTGTGTAGTCCGATTACGCGCACGCCAGCCGGTGACCGCTGGGTCATCGTTGGTGTGGATTATCTCATGCTCTACACGGCCACTTCAGCGCTTCCAGCAGTCACAGTGCATGAGGTTGCCTTGCTCATCCTGCACCCCCTGGTTGTTTTGGCACAGTGCGCCTTGAAAAATATCCAGCGATAGCGACGGTTCCTTCCTCTCTCAGGTCGCAGAAGTAATAATTCGCGAACGCAAAATCATCCATTATGCGCTTTCAACCTGACTGAGCGTTTAGATAGTCTCAGAACCAGTGCTCGCAATCCGCAGTAACTGGATGACTGAGCGCTTTAATTGACCACTAAATTGATATTCCAGGAATTGGACAAATGGTTATTAGGGATCGGGCAGTACGAGGTTCCCAAACAATTTTGACCACTGAATTATTGTGCGTGCAATTGAAAGACAGTGGCACAAGCGGTTTCTCTTTTCGATCATGATGGCTTCAGGTAGCACGTGCTCTGCGTTGGAGTACGCTGAGCACGTGCACTGACACTCCACTGTACTGGAAACAATAGAAAACGATCGCCTGAAGGCACTGCTGCTCCTCCTGACAGCGCCCCCAATGTAGAAATTTCAAGCAGCGCGGTCGCTCCGCGGTGCAGTCTCCGCTTTGTTTACATTGTTTCGCCCGCGCTTTCCTTCGCTGCTCGTGCTCACGGCGCTCCGTTTTCGACGGCGGCAGATCGCCTGCTTGCTGAACAGCGATGCAAAGACTGCAGTGCGTTTCAAGACGGTTGCCGAAGCCAACAGTTTTTTTCGTGGCGGCAACCTCAAGAAAGGGGAGCGTCTGCTTCCACACGTGCGTGGTGTTCAAAAATTGCGGGCGGTGATATGACAGTGAAAGCCAAGTGCGTGTCGGAGGTGTCCAACAAGATTGTATACGACATCGAGTTAGAGGAACACACCGAGTTCAGTCATTTAGTCACTTTTATTTCTCTATGGTGCAGTAACAAAGCGGTCATGCATGCTTGCAGAGATGTGCAGAGACGGTGACGATTGCGGTTGCTTTCGTTGGTCGCTGGGCGCGCACACACGGCTGCTCTCAATTTGGCTCCTCGGAGTGGCATCAGCACAGTCGGAACAGAAAGAACACATTCATTATGCACCAATAAGCCAATAAAATTAATTAACGATGTAAGTACTACATATGTGCATAATGCCTTATATCATGCTGTATACATATTTAATGTATATCATGCCTTATTCAATGCTAGAGTCATGGCAACTCATTGCATAATTGAGCAAGGTATCTTTTCACTGGTCATGAGAAATCACTCGTACAAACTGCTCCGCCAAATGAACCCAGGTCCCGGTAACCAGCGATTACCTTGGGACCAACAGCACGAGCGCAAGAATTAGCGATACATGGCTCACCAAAGCAAATCTAGCTTCTCGTCGGACGAATGCCCCGCCGTAGTAAAAGTAAGCTCACACCGTTGGCCGGTTACTACACGAAACGAACGAAGATTCTTGGCGGTAAGAGTGAAGCAGGAAGAATGTGCAAGGTGGCAATTACTTTAAAACATGCTTGGATATTGTGAACCCAGAAAGCATGGCCAAGCAACAAACATAACGCGCGCGTCTCGGGCAGCTGCTTTGCGATCTGCCGCTTACCGACGCATGCGATGACCGCAGCTTGCATTAAATACCGATTGCCACCACACAAAAGACAAGTAACGTGCGGCCCTATTTGTTGCCTGTACAACTAGGAATGCAGCGTTTGGAAAAGGGATATAATTATCTTGAGCCAGTCTTTGCCGATGGCGAGTGAACGAACAGTACAATCAATTAAATTCGTGGGTTTTACGTGCCAAAAGCACAATATCATTATGAGGCGCGCTGTAATTGAGGGTCTCAGGAATAAATTTGACCACCGGTGGTTCTTTAACGTGCGCATAAATCAAAGTACATGGCAAGAACTGTATTCTTGCATTTCGCCCCCATCGAAATGCGGCCGCCGTGGCCGGGAATCGAGCTCGCGCCGTCGAGCTTAGAGGCGCAACACGTGTGCATTTACCGCTAAGCTAACACGGCGGATGTCACTGTACGATTCAACTACGCGACACGTCTAAACAAACGGCCATGCGCTAAATACAGGCACATTACTATTGCGTTTTTATCGAGCGGCCGTGATATTGCACGCGAATGCGAAAGTACGTGACTTACTTGACTCGGTGCACTGCAGTTATCCACGCTTGTCGTCTGTTCTCCTCGTACCACCTCTCAGGAATTCTAAAGAACTTCACGGGCGGCTTTCGACTTTTCGAGGCTCTTGTGGCAATCAACAACACAGCAGTATTGCGTGCCACCTTTCCTGGTTGATGAAGTCTCGCTCGCCGTCACGAAAACAACGCACGCGGTCGCTCGCGCCGTAGAGAACACGGGCGCGCGCTGGCCCGGCGGCGACTTTCGACACTTCCATCCTTCCGCCAGGGGAGTGGGCGGCGCTGGTGCCGCGCGGGCAAACTTTAGGTTGCCTCGTCTATACGCACTAGGTTTGCTTCGCTTAACGCCGTTCCTCTTTTTATTAATCGCGCTGCGTGATAGCTTGGACACCCTGTATATATTTATATATATATATATATATATATATATTAGTGTGAGCGCTAACTGTGCAGTTCATCATCGTCTTCATGTGTATATACCCATCCTCATGATCATCATCATTTTGTCGGGTGGGTGTTCGTGGGCTGTCTCGCGCTGTGTGCCAATACAAGAGCTCTGCCTTGGTCCCGGGCGTCGTCTCAGAAGTCGTGGAGGTGCTGGCTAAAAAAATATATCATCATCATCATCATCATCATCATCATCATCATCATCAGCCTATATTTATGTCCACTGCAGGACGAAGGCCTCTCCCTGCGATCTCCAATTACCCCTGTCTTGCGCTAGCGTATTCCAACTTGCGCCTGCGAATTTCCTAACCTCATCATCCCACCTGACTTTCTGCCGTCCTCGACTGCGCTTCCCTTCTCTTGGTATCCATTCTGTAACCCTAATGGTCCACCGGTTATCCATCCTGCCCATGGCCTGCCCAGCTCCATTTCTTCCGCTTAATGTCAACTAGAATATCGTCTACCCCCGTTTGTTCTCTGATCCACACCGCTCTCTTCCTGTCTCTTAACGTTACTCCTAAGATTTTTCGTTCCATTGCTCTTTGTGCGGTCCTTAACTTGTTCTCGAGCTTCTTTGTTAACCTCCAAGTTTCTGCCCCGTATGTTAGCACCGGTAGAATGCAATTATTGTACACTTTTCTTTTCAACGACAGTGGTAAGCTCCCAGTCAAGATTTGGCAATGCCTGCCGTATGCACTCCAACCCAATTTTATTCTTCTGTAAATTTCTTTCTCATGATCAGGGTCCCCTGTGAGTAATTGACCTAGATAAACATATTCCTTTACAGATTCTAGAGGCTGACGGGCGATCCTGAATTCTTGTTCCCTTGCCAGGCTATTGAACATTATCTTTGTCTTCTGCATATTCATCTTCAACCCAATTCTTGCACTTTCTCGATGAAGGTCCTCAATTATTTGTTGTAATTCCTCTCCATTGTTGCTCAATAGGACAATGTCATCTGCAAACCGAAGGTTGCTGAGATATTCGCCATCGATCCTCACTCCTAGGAGTGAGGAAAAAAATATATATTATGCATGAAAAATATATTCATTATATATGAATATAATATATATTGTCGACTGTCGGCCTTTCTGACGCATTTGCCGCTAAATTGCCGTTTTTATTATACATATTTATTTAAAAAACCGCATTTCCCCGAAGGGGAGTATGAGGAAGTGCGAAGCACGGGGTGATGCTATGAGGGGGCGCGCGCGACTAAACTGCAGAGCCGAGCGAAGGAGACGGCAGCGAGAGAGCACGACTGACGCGCCGGCGCCACACACACAACACGTGACGGCGGAGCGAAACACGCCAGGCGGTTGGAGAGGGGGTGAGCGGTGGGGAGAGTACGCACACGAGGGGCTGTTACCGGGCGAGGAGGGAGCTGTCAGCGCGAGGGGAGAGGCGGCGGCCGAGGGTGAGTGCAAACCTAACGGGGGGAGAGGCACACCAGCTGCATGGCGCCGTGACGTCACGGCGCGGAGAGGGTGCGAGGAGCCGGCGCGGCGCGCGCAGCCATGGCGCGGAGGCGCCAGCTGCACAACGCGCCGTGACGTCACGGCGCGGAGAGCGGTGCGGAGCCGGCGCGGAGAGCGGTGCGGAGCCGGCGCGGGGCGCGCGCAGCCACGGAGCGGAGGGCGGAGCGCGCGCAGTCACGTGGGGCGTGACGTCGCTGCGGTGTTGCTACAGACGCTCCTCTCCGCTCCTCG
The DNA here is from genome assembly GCF_013339745.2 of Dermacentor silvarum. Taxonomy (NCBI): domain Eukaryota; kingdom Metazoa; phylum Arthropoda; class Arachnida; order Ixodida; family Ixodidae; genus Dermacentor; species Dermacentor silvarum. The sequence continues at coordinate 96,112,818 of NC_051158.1, forward strand.
CGCCGTCGCTAGGGGAGAGGAGGAGGAGCGCGGATGCCGGCGGAGTTTTCGGGGTCGCTTAAGAAGTGCATTCGCACTTAAAATGACCTGTGGAAGATAGCGTAATAGTAGGCGTTGAGCTAGAGTGCTCGAAGAGGCGGACGTTTGCAGCGCGAGTAATCAAAATTCATGAGTGTATATGGACACGTTGCTTCCGCCCGGTGCCGCTCACTGCAGCTGGCGCATCTTCGCCAACGGAAACGATCACAAGGAACTGCTTGGTCCTACCTCCACTCTCGTGAGCAGTAAGTCGAAATAAATAAAATTGAATCCACGCTGTAACATTCGCGGGGCTGGTCACACTCTACGTTGGGGCCTGCAGATAAGATTGCCCCGCCCTTTCCGCGATATCTTTTCTTTCTTTTTTTGCCACACCCTGATTGGCTACGTAGCGCACAAAAAGCGCGTCGCTGCAAGAATAAAGGTGATTGTCTTCCTGGCACTTCGTGGGTCGTCTGTTCCATGGGCCGGTCGTCCTGCCGCTCTCGGCGTCGAGCCGCCGAATACGTAACAACGTACAAAACAGTTTTATCTGGAGTACCTCAAGGCAGTGTTTTGGGGACTCTTTTATTTCTTATCTTTAATAATGATTTCCCTACTGATATAACCGTTCCGCTAAGATTGTTTGCAGACGACTGCGTAATATATAAAAGGATTGAATCTTTAAATGACCAGTTAGACCTCAACACCAATTTAAATAAAATTGTACAACGGTGTAATGAATGGCAAATGTCACTGAACCCAGTAAAATCAGTTTGTATGATTATAACAAGGAAAGAGACGCCCCTGATGTATAAATGCAGTATCGCTCCCCATGAACTTGTAAGAGTAACAGAATATAAATATTTAGAATTAATATTTACTTCAGACTTGAGATGGAACATTCACATCAATGAAGTTTGTAGAAGGGCAAATAAAGTTCTTTGGGGCCTCATCCGAAGATTGTATAGCGTAACTCCTGAAGTGAAAAGCCTGGCGTATAAGATACTAATACGGCCAATCTTTGAATATGCTAGGATAGTATGGGACCCACACACTTCTACTAACCGCCATAAATTGGACAGAGTTCAACGACTGGCTTCTAGATTTATATTTAATAAATATCAGGGCGTGCACTCTCCTACTGAACTATGCAGTCGTGCAAACCTTTCCGCGTTAGAATTAAGGACGAAGTTTGACCGATTAAAATTTTACTTTTTAATTATTCATCACCTGGCTAAAATAAATTTATCTGAATACTGCGTAATTTCACCGGATCAACGCTTCAGACACAGGCACATCTTATACATACAGCCGCCAATAACGCGAAATGATACATTCAAGTATAGTTTTTTTCCAGGGGGATTAAAGAATCGAATGATTTACCGGATTCAGTTGTCACATCTTCCTCCGCCAGTGACTTTACTGCTGGTTTAGAGAATGTTATCTTCTCTGATATTATTGCGTCTTAGCATGTATTTTTGTTTCTGATCAGCAAAAAACAAGTTATTTTGTCTTTGTTCACTGCATGTCACTTTTTATAGATACTGACATTATACGGCCTTGTATCTTTTTCTTTTTTTGCTCGAGATGTAGCAGAATTTTGTATCTTTTCTTCTATTTTTTTCCACTCCTGTAAAGGCCCTTAATTGGGTTGACAGTATAAATAAACAACAAACTACAACAAAAATAAACGTGTTCTTATTATAACCTTCAACTACGCGCCTGCTCCGCACCTCGCTTAATTTGTTCTGTGATAGCGCATGGTCACGAGTCGTTTGAGGCCGCCGTTCGTTCAAGTCATGAAAAATCTTATGACGCAATGTGGGCCATCCGATGTGACCAGGACTTGCAACACGGTACGTACCTACTTATCGGCAGGGCGCCTTTTACCGAAGTTTTTAGGGGCAGACTAGTTATTCAGATTGTTTTAATTTTCCTTTTTTTTTGCAGCAGGATCCCCAGTTACAGGAAGTTTTATCACCACCAAGGAAGCGCAGCACATCCACAAGCTGCCGGCTCTTGTGCCGATGTATCTCACAACAGAAATTCCTGTCATTTGTTCACTTTGTTCACTTTTGAATTATGCGTAAATACAGCACAGAAAATGAGCAAGTCGTGGTTTCTTTCTTTTTTTGTTGTTGGGTGAGTTTTTCATAAGTCAATGCTATTAAGCTATCGCTGAGCACTGGCTACCTACAAGAATACTCCAGATGCCGTGCTCATGAAACCCTGAACGTCATTGAAGTTAACGAGAAGGGTCTAAAGTAGAAATTTACCTCGATAGAATTATTGTAATAATATAATGTCTGGCAAAATTGAAAACTTAATTACTTATTTACTTATCTCCACCTAGCGGATTTCCGCTGAACTATTACGTCATACACTTGCCTTTGCTTCGAGTTGTCGACAAATTCGACTTCGCCCTGCCATGTGCTAGCCGCCTGGTTAGCTCAGATGGTAAAGCGGCTGCCCCGGAAAGGCCGTGGTCCCGGGTTCGAGTCCCGGACCAGGATGAATTTTTCTTCAACTGCGAGGCTTTCTTTCGAGGAACCCGGTTGGGTTTCCATGGTAGGAATTGCTAGATTTGGGTGGGTGTCTCAGTTTCCCTTTAAAATTGAAAACTGTAGAGCATCGATACCATGGCGCACATTTTCGCGCAGTGCTCGCAATATAGTTTTTTTTTAGAAATGCCCGTTTTCTGCGAGATCGAAGAGGTTACTCGTATTTCTTACAACACTAGTAAATAATTATGAGCCTTCGCCTAAAAAAATGGATAAGAATGAATGCCAACACTTTTTCATGGGTGCATTTGCCCTTTATAGGACGCCGATATCACATCTTATCCTGGAATTCGGTGTCGTTTGCTCTACAGACTACGTTGTAAACGACGAGAAAAACCTTTAAGTGTGCATGTTGTTGCTGCCTAAAGGTTCGCGACCAGTGGTAGATGCACGCACTCTCAAATGTCAGCGCCTGTTTTTTACCCTTGGTTGCATTGTTTTGAATTTTGAGAAAACTCATGTTTACGGCCTACTTCAAACTTCAAACGTACAAGACTGCCTTGACGAGGAAGAACTCGCGTTCCTTGTCAGATATGAGCGGTGGTAAATGCGTTCTACAGAGGGAAGTTGCATTCTTTATTTATTTATACTGTTGTTCCGGATTTATTCCTGCTGGCATCCTCTCAGAAAGGCCGTTTTATTAAACTAAAGATGTATTGCGCTCGGGGATGATGAATTGAATTGCATTGAATTGAATTTTATTTACCATAAATGTACACTGATGTACATAAGCACTGAGGATGGCAGGATAAAAGCTGCATAACGGCAGCTTGACTTGTGCCACCTCCCCGTGAACAACGGGCAGCAACATGGCAACGTATTCATTATGAATACTTATGGCAAGATGTAAAAATATACACACAGCTAGAGGGGGGTGAACTGAAGAAAGTAGTTTATAGGAGTTTCACTATAACTGATTGCAACACAGCCAATGTGCGCATAGTATTTGTGATGTCGTGTATTTGCATTCTTCTCAGGGACAGAGCCTCGCGCACTGAAAGTAACTACTGCACTTTCTCAAAGAAGTCTTTGGACTGCCCGATGCAGAAAATTGCAGAGCTCGAAGTCAGGACCCCGGAAAGCTTCGGGCGAGTCTCCTTTCCTAGGGGCCGTAAAAGTGAGGAAGATGGACAAGTCGTGCTTAATGCGGTGGAATACGGTACCCGTTGGTCGATATCACTGGCTTCACTTAGAATGCCAAAAACAATTCTTAATACTGTTGTACTATTTACACAATCTACAATTCAACAGTATGAAAGGTACATTAAAACCTTACAGAATTGAATATGAGTGGTACCGTATCCAATACGCGAATAATATGAATCCCGCTAAACATGATAGTAATCCTGAGGTGCACACAGGGTAATGCGCATTTCCCCTAACTCCGCCAAACGTAATAAAGTAAAATGTATATGTTTCATTTCACACTTGACGACGACCTCAAACACTGCCGAGCTTCACGCCATCAAGTTGAGCATTTCGTGTTCAACATGCGAGTGAATAAACGCAAATGAGGGTAAGTCCACCGCGAGGCTCTCGGCCTGTCATTGTATAGAGCCGAAATATTTGTTCTATTCCTTTAGGCTGTGAGGCAATGCGCAGAAGATAACAAATTTTTGTCCTTCATATTACATTGCTGAGCGAATAAAGCTGACATCCATTTGGCATTAAAAGGTGCAATCAAAGCTTCAAATATCGCCGGGGTGAAATACTTCATCAGCAATTTCGCCCGCATGACATTTTATAAAACTTAAGTGTCAGAGCGCGTCGGTACGGAAAGCATTTTTATAACACATCCAATGCGAACTTCGTGTATAAATGCAACATATCGGGGAGCGCGTTTATTGAGCACCGCTGTGTTTATATTCGGCATCGATGTGAAAGTGCTTTGTGGTAGGCAATGTATTGGGTGGTTCTCATCTTGATTGTAACTATTATGGGCGTTGCGTGCAATCAATTTCCAGTGCCTAATATTACGCAAGAAGGTGAGTACACTAATGGTTTAAATGTTTTTTTTTTATTTTGTGCATGTGGCCGCTGAGCGTATAAGATAGACCAAGCTTGGTGTAACATTTCATTAGAGACTTGTAATCATTATTTTTGCTTTTGCATCCGGAGTGCAGTAGTTATGAATGTGCATTAAACTAACACACTGATTGTCCGTAGCTATACTGATAGCCCGTATCAGAAGTATATGTTTCTAATTTTCACGCAGTTTCAGTGCATGGACACATTTGGTTTTTAAAGTTACCTTAAAATGCTGATATTCGCAAATTAAAAAAAAAAAAAAACTGCGGCACGACCCAACTCACGATCACTGTCGACGGTAATGCGTTTAGCATTGTATCAATATAACGTTACAACATATGACCACCGTCGAAATGACATATGTATGAGGCATGTATGGCAGCGGGACTCCTCTTGCGCGCTTACCGAAGAATATTCGGCGCCATCTAGCGCCGCCGCCGCGAAGCCTGCGAGTGGCCTCTGAAATGCATGGTGGGCCGGTGCGCGCGAACGCTTAGAAACGCGTCATGCGGCAACAGGGCTCCTCTGCTCGGACTTCATTCTGGACACGCTCCACCATCAAGTGCCGCTGTCCAGAAGTCTGCACGTGGCCTCCAAGACAAGAAGCGAGTTGTTCCGGTGCGTGCGAGTGCAGATAATTTCCCACTCGCTTGCTGCACACTCAGTGGCCTAAGTTCGTGGCCTAGATGGCGCCAGAGTAACGCGTGTCAGGCTTATGGAAATAAAGCTCCGCTGCATGAGCGGGGGTCTGACTGCGGCGGCTGCTGCGAATGGCGCCCACGCGTCACCCACGAGCTGCCTCTCGCGATCTCCCGATTAGCTAAAGCCCCTATATATAAAAAGTAGCGCCATTATTAGATCTTGCCGCCACCGCGCTCACCCTGGCGTTTCCTCCTCGGCGCCTCCTGTCGCCCCAGCCTCCTCCATTCCCCTATTGGCCAATCCGCGTAACATGGAAGCAGGCGTTGCGCTTTTGTATATTTTTTTCGTTCCAGCGCGCTCCGACCGCCATTCTCGGGCCTGTGCGACGAAAGTGCTGTACGCACAAACGGATCAAACGTGTTAGGGACAAGAACTTCGTTGTGATGGCATGCTGCTGCGCCCTAAGTGGCCGCAACCGACAAGGCGAGGGCAAAATGCTTTTTTTGTTTACCATCCGGCGAGCGCAAACGCTTCCCGCACACTTGGTATTTGCGCCGTCTCGCATCGTCGCGTTGCTACTACCAAAACGGCATTATTAAGGCCAGTTACTGACTGAGGAAGCAAAATCGCGCCTCAAAAACTACTCCGCAGGGCGCGATCGAAGTTTTCCGCGGATTTCTTCTGGTAGCGCGTTATCTGTCGTCTGCCACGGCAGGCCCGACGTAGGCGGCGCCACTGTCGATATCGCGCTTCGATCGCGCTGGCCGCGCCGAGAGCGAGAGTGGAACGGAGGAGGAGGGAAGTGGTTGGCGCTACTTTTTATATATAGGGGTTTTACGATTAGCGAGGCAGTCGTGCCACACATCGCTCCGTGGCGCACGAGACAGATTATCCGCGCCAGCGATGACATTGTCACGTAGTAGTGACAGTGAAGAAAACAGTCGTAAAACTGCGTATGACGAAACTGGTTGTTCATTGGGCGAACCTGTGCCCACAAAAGCAAGTTGCACTCGTAGCACAACGATAGCGGCGAGCACAGTCGGCAATCGTCGAAACCTGATCAGCGGCGAAACGCGTCGGCTTTTATACATGAGTCATTCAAGGTTCCAGATTAACCCCTGGTACCCGCGTGTCTTCCCGAAAGTTCTAGACAATTCCCGTCGCTCATACAATGAGCGTCGGTGACAACCGATTACATGAACAGATTACATGAGCGTCGGTGACAACAGACAACGGATAGAAGCATCGATAACGTTCAAGAAACTACCGATACATGCAGGCGCGTACTGTGCCTAGCGATAACGTTGAACATTTGTTAGCCGGTGAAAAGCGTTCACCGGTGAATGATAAACATGTACACGTGTCAATATCGCGAAATGAAAACACGTATAGAGCTGCGCTCAAGGGCGCTATCTTGTACGCGTTCCAAAATGGAACGGAGGCGTTCCGTTCCATCGAGCCACACACGATTGGTCAATTTCAACCGCGACGTTCAAATTGACCAATCGTGTGCGGCTCGATGGAACGGAACGCCTCCGTTCCATTTTGGAACGCGTACAAGATCGCTCCCCTAATTTCGAATTAGGGATTATCGTAATCGTCGGGGAATTTTTTGAAGTTTAACTGTCATTATAACGTTACCCCATGGCCGAGCCCAGTGACATGACCCGGTTAGGTGCAGGAACGTACAGTCAGCCGCCAAAGCTTGCGGGATCTGCAATGCGTGGGGGAGCGACGCTGATGTTGATTTATTTGCATCCCCTCTGAAACGGGGCGGTGACAAATAGTCACCTAGCCCGCTGGATTAAATCAGGTATACTATACATGTTCTTTATCTAGCATTTTTGTATACGTCTCAATGATATTTTGCATTTTTTTCCCCAAAATCTACATTGTACCGCTACCTATGATTTTAAGAGATCAGGTCGCATCAATCTCTTCCTTGCTTTTTTTCCGCCAATACTCTAATCGTCTCTTGCTTATCTCTACGGCTGATCGGTTGATCTTTCCTTCCACTTGAACCCCAGGGCTTCTGGAAGTTGCACGTCACCTACAGTTCTAGCTGGGTGGATCCCTTCGCATTCCGTTAGGATGTTCTGAGTGGTCTCCGGATAATTACTGCAGCGTACACATGCCTCATCTAGTTCCACAAAATTTAATTGCTGCGCCATCTGTCGTCACACAGCGTGGTACCGAGGCTCCCGGCACTTCCGCGCACTTCTGCAGAACTGCCGGGAGCCTCGTCACCACGCTGTGTAACGGCAGTTGGCGCAGCAAATAAATTTTGCGTCGCTCCGCCAATTATTGCAGATGATCCAAACATTCGCGGCTGGCTGTACCTCTTCGCTGGCATCCATCGTCGTCCTGTATTTTTGATGTAAGACAGGAATAGCGCTATTAGGCTGGATGATATAAATGACCAATATTTACACATAGGGAGGTGAAGGGCGTAACCATTCATTTTCTGCGCTATCTATACTAAAAAGATGTATTCGTGACACAATACTGTGTAATAAAACGGATAAATTGTCTATAATTTACTCCTCTTCTTTCCAGCAAACAGAACTTATTGGAGCAATTTAGCAAAGCTAGAAATCGAGAAAAACTTGAAGAGGCATGTATACAGGAATCGCGCAAAATACGTTGTGCTTTTCCTGGGAGATGGCATGGGCGTCAGTACGGTGACTGCTGCTAGGATCTACAAGGGCCAAATCCTGAAGAACCACAGTGGCGAAGAGACTGTTCTTTCTTGGGAGAAATTTCCATATGTGTCCTTATCCAAGACATACGGACTAGACACACAAACATCTGACTCGGCCAACTCAGCTACAGCGTATCTTTGTGGAGTCAAGGCCAATATTGGTACAGTGGGAGTGGACTCCACTGTAAAGGTAGGCAGTAAAAATGACTTACAACCATATTGCAGGGATATAATTCATACACTTTCTTTAGGAAAAATGTAGTGCATCCGGTCACGATAAATATATAAAGAGCATAAAGCAGACGGTGACAAGATAGACGAGAGAACACTGTATATTCATGATGAACAGAATACAACTAGCTTAACTTGCTCTATTTCAAATGCCCAGCCATTAATGCACATGTTGCACTTAAAGTAGGATTTTTTAGTCGTTGTGCCTTCGTTTATTCCAAGTATCTCACTCTCGTGAACTAGCAGCAAACGTAAGAAACTACTTGCAATATGCTGTCACGAGACCTTGTGAGTGACTTGCTACGCAATAAAAATACGCAACATCTGACGAATAAGAGACGCACCGATTGACGCGACATTGAGGTATTTTCGTATTGTATGCACAATGCGCAAATGCAATATGTGCTTTGCTCAATGACGTTGTAGCTTTGTGTTTACGTTTTAATTGACACTAAAATTTTATTTAAATGGCACGTGCGTTTTCTTGGTTTACTGCTTTGTCAGTTCAGAAGCAGATTATTGGCTACAATTTTCAGCATTCCGCTGCGCTTTCTGTCACATCTTTTCGGTTCTTTGATAGTAGATTTACTGCTGCGCTGCCAGGTACAATTCTCAAGTCATGCCTGGTAGATAGTTGATAAAGTTTTGGGTTATCAGAACATACGATTAGTAACAACTAGGAACACATGAGCAGTTCTTATGGTCACAATGTCTTTGTGCTCGTCCGTAATACCATCCCACGACGCGCTTCGAGTGTCGTGGGGGTTCGTCGCGCCATAGTAAACACCCACCTGGCTGTTCAGCCGTATAACGGGAAGAACGCTCCACATTGTGCTGATCTTCTTAATGACGATTACCGCTTACCGCCCAAACACTCACACCGCGGTGATAAGACCTTCCTGGTGCTGCTGCCTTCTCCACTTGGCATAAACTTTCCTTGTCAATCATTTTTTCCTCTCAGAAGGATCATTTAAAGGTCGACCACGCTCAAGAAAATCATCAAATGAAAAAGTAAACTTCTGAAAGGTGTGATTGTAATCTAGCAGTAGAATTGCTAATATTGTGTCGCATTAAACGGAAGGATATTTCGGCATGTCTCATACGCTTGGAAGCAAACACTGTCAACTTCGAATTTATCACCATCGCGCTGAATGTCTTACAAACACAAGTTTCGACATTTGTAGCACTCCAATGTATCAGGTAATATTGCCAAAGTATTGTGCTACAGTTTCCTTTTATTGAATGATACTAATAAAAATCAAAGCATCAAGAGTTGCCCGGAAAGCGCGGTGGGAGGGGGGGAGGGGAGTTGGAGTCGGACGGGAGTGTTGTTGATGATTCTGTAATTGATATCCTAGTCTTTTTACAGCGTGTTTTTGTGTGCAGCACTTGTTTCATCAATTATTGATGTACTTCTTTCCAAAACGTAGCTTTAGAGTGTTTGAAGTGCTTTCCGTAAATGCACATGTACATCTAACTCTGTGGATTGGAATAAGATTGCCCTCTACATGTTACGGCCGCAGGAAAAGCCGTATTTTTTAAAGAAAATACGGATACAAGCAGGAATCGGGAATTGAAAGTCTTTTAATAAAACGTGTTTCTGGGCGAGGTAGTTCATTATCCATAGAAATTATTAAAGCGCAAGTAACTGACACGGCAAATACAGAGAGCAGGTCGTGTGAGCAGGAGGGCTGCTCTCGGGCTTCTCCGTGTTTTTTTTTTAATTTCCTTTAGAGAAACTGCTTTTATTAAAGAGATAACTAAAAATAAATGCTTCCAAAACCAACTAACACAACGCAGAGCTTCTTGTTATCGAAAAATACGTGGAATGGTCTTGGAGAGTAAAACTGCATTTTCGTTCTCTTGTGGGACGTTACTAGAAATTTGCGTACATCGTAACTGTATAGCTTCCTCTGCTTTTGATGATAATTTCAAAACTGCCTTCAAAAGCCATTATCGTGGTTGCTTGATTTACACGCACGCATTCGCCATGAACTCCTGATGCTGTCATTCTTGAACATTATAACTTATATTTTGCTACGAATTTATGTTCAGAAACCGCGAGAACCTTGATATTCTATTAGAAGTATCACGTTTAATGATTGGCCAATATTTACTCAAACATTTCAATAAATCGTTTGAAGATGGCGTACAAACGGAGCACGGTAAACATCGAGAATAAACGTTTTAGCCGAGTTAAAATTCACACTTACAATAATTGCTTTCGCACTGTTTCTTTAATCACGTACGTGTGTAAGCAGCTACTAGGCGAGGCTATTGCATTGTTATTGTCTGGGTATTGAAGTATAGCGATCATGTCACGGCATTATCGGCCTACAATGTCAAACACATTACCTAGTCGACCGAGTCTGCCGAAATAAAACGCTGGTATAATGAATGCCTTATCTTTGCAGGGTGGACAGTGTCACAATGATACGACAGCGTACGTGGACAGCATTATGAAGTGGGCTCAGGAGGCCGGCATGTGGACGGGCATTGTGACCACGTCTACAGTCACCGATGCCTCCCCAGCTGCTGCCTACGCCCACTCTGGCTACCGCGAGTGGCAGCATTCTGTCCCGGATGGATGCAATGCATCGGATATCGCGAAGCAACTGATCTACGACTCGCCTGGCAATGGAATGAGGGTAACGGAGCTTACACTGTTTTTTTTAGCATTTTCTGAGCTGATGACCCACCGTGGTAGTGTAGTGGTCTTGGCATTGCGCTGCCAAGTTCGAGGTCATGGGTTCAAATCGCTGCAGCGGCGGCCGCATTTAGATCGGGGCGAAATGGAAAAACGCCTGCGTACCTTGCATTGGGTGCACGTAAAAGATACCCATGCTGTCACTATTCACCCTTGGTTGGTCACTAGGGCGTGCCTCATAATCATATCTTGCATCTGGCACGTAAACATGCAGAATTCAATAAATATTCTCTGACCTTACACTGCAACGAATTCATCTGAGGTTTACAAATACAAAATACTAGTCTAAAATTAAACAGATTCACAAGTTAAATATTTAGCAAGGTATACGCAGACAAGGAAAAAGTAGGAACAACACAACCATGACCATTTAACGGAACATTTATTGAAAACGGGTAGATTAAGTATGCATTGGCAAAAACAAACATGAAACAAGATAGGTGTGTCAGAAATGGGCTGACACAATCAGCAGTCACATGAGCTGGGGTTTAGTTACATGTTTTTTTTGTTATAAAACCAAAGTCTTGCCTAGTTCGAGTGATAAATATCTGACTCAAACAAGGCTGTACAGCTCGCCCAGTACTCCATTCGTGAACAAAAATTCGCCAGGTAGGTTGAACACTATACCATGCATGGCCACTTATTCTGCTGTTGGAGCCTTTCACGAGGCGGAAGACCATCCTAATGTCAACATTGAATGTATTTCAATGAGCACACCCTTCAGTTACGACTTATAGTTGGAGCATGGACTAACGGCATTTCTGCATTCTGTGGTATGCCGGCATCTTTGTCTTTTAGGGGCGAAGCTCCTTAGGGTGCGGGTCTGTCCCTCCTCTGTAGTATGTAGCAGTAGTAGGTAGCCACGTCTACTTTTATGAAAAAAAAATTCCGAAAGTTGTGTCCGCAGCGCGGAATCGAACCAGGGACCCCTCGCTTACGAACGCGCGGCGCAAACCACTACGCCACGACGCTTTTTTTTCTTTATTGCCACATTGAACAGCACAATTACACAGAAACATACATTCGAGGGAACAGACTCCTGGAACTGGCTTCGCGCTATCCCGTTAATATTCGGGCATGTTTAACAATGCTCCAACTCTTGGGAGCCATTGAGGCTCTGGGGTTTGAAACTGGTACACAGTAATAATTCTATTAATGCTTTCGTTGAAATATAGCCGTATCGGTTTCGCGTCTATGTCAGCGTTCCGCACTGCCATCCTAGATCGCCAAATGCTGTGCAGGCCCAGGAGCATAATGAGGTCAAATGGAATACCATCCTCATGTTCAACTGGCAACCACTACGCCACGACGCGCACATGGACACACGCACCACAATGACAATAAATACCCAACATTAACGAAAGACTGCGCGTTTCTAACGCGTTTGTGCTAGCGCGTTACGGCCCGTGCAAGAAGCTGGTGTAAGACGCTGTGGCCTCTCCGCCTTACCCCCGTATTCATAAACGCTCCTCGACTTGAACTTGACTTGCCACCGCCTTGGGCAGCGCGTTCGAAACGCGTTGAAGGACGCGTTGATGAAGTGTCCATATAATTGCTATTGCAATAAAAAAATGCCTTGCGCCATCTCTCGATGGGACGCCAAATCCCGCTCCGCGGAGCTCACGGGCCCCTGGCATTCAAAAGAGCACAGGCAACCCCGTCTCAGCGTGAAACGATGACAATCAAGTCTATGGTGCCCTGTGTCGGCCGTTTGAACGTCGCGATTGGAAATGACAAATAAAACTTCAGCGTACTAAAAGTTACAGCTTGAGTGGTATTGTGAACAAACATTAGGAAGAACTCGGAAGCATTACTTCTTTTAGCAGTAACTAGCATATGTAATGCAGTCCTCTACAAAGGGGTGAGGGCCAGAGACCGCATTTTCTTAACTTTTGGCTGGTTGCCCGGATCATTTCGTTTTATTCTCGCAACGATGCCCAGATGTTTTCGTTTGAGTGCCCGGATAGCGGCTCTGCCGAGCAGTGGCGTAGCCAGAAAATTTTTTCGGGGGGGGGGGGGGGGGTTCACCGGCCCGACCGGGGGGGGGGGGGGGCAAGCTTCTGCTTTGCTTTACGTCACGTGATCGCTAATATATGTCCGGTAGTTTAAGCAGACCCTATACATGTATATCAAAGACATGGGACCACACCCCCCCCCCCCTCGCGTGTGCGTGTGCTTGTGAAGAAATTAAGTAAAAAGTAAAGTACGCTCAGTAAATACAGTAAGTACGACAGGTACAGTCGGCGTTTGGAGCAACGGTCTCTCGTCGCGCCACTCAATGGACCAGTCTTCGAAAACGCATCATTGAGAATACTCGTGCAATCGGAGAAGACATCATTAATTGTTAATTTCCGTTAAGCGTAGATGGCGTCATCCTCGTCGGGGCGAAGTCAAGGACGGCTACACGCGTGAAAATGCACGTGTGACCAGGCTATGGTATCAGGCTATACCTATGGGAGCAGGCTATACCTACTCCCATAGCAATAGCTTGTTCGCTGCGTCTTTGCGCTAGCAAACTTAAATACGCGCAAAAACGCGTAATGCTTTTTTTTTCTCGAAGCTTTCGTCGCCCTGCTCCCTCATACGAGAGTGTTGCATTTCCTGCGACAAGTGCATGGGCCGCTGTGTCTTCCGCTGTGTGCGAGCGTGCAGCCGTCATTTGCCTTTACGTCAACAGATTCAGAATTGTACAGAATATTTCACCGCATAGCATAGATATGGCATGTGTACGCATTTAAAGTAGTGCGTGCAACTCATTTCTGCTTCACTTACGCCGGTGCAAACAGGAAGCGGCCTTGTACCTCACAGGATCTCGACTGACTGGTGTACTAGTGATGCAGGAATGAACTCCGGTCTTGTTCAGTGCATAGTGCACATAATCAATTTCTCAGGACGCGTGAACTCCGACGAGAACTGTCAGCGCCTGCAACAAGAGTTTACTTACGCTGTACTGCGCACAGCAGTAATTCATGCTTGTCGGCTGTCTGTTTCGTGCATTCTGTTGCGAGTCGGTGGAATTTCACTGCTGTCATGAACCCGCCCTTCGTGTGTACATTGCTGGTTTGGGATTCCACAACAAAACAGCAACTACCAGCCTTCCGTAATTGCTGGTTTGGGATCAACAACACAACAGTAATTACCAGCCTTCCGTAGGGGCGCAATCGCAAACAAGAGAAGTTTCTCGCGCAGACTAAGCCTACGTTCACAGTTGGGAAGCGGCAAGCGGGTGGAAAGGCCAAAGCGGCCGGAAAATTTTTTTCTGCGCCTGTCCAAGTTCACATTTGTTTTGCTACCGCCCCGGCCGCTGCTGCCGTTTTCGTCCAGATCCATCTCGTCTGCGTACGTTTGTCGGCGTGATGGCGTTGGTTATCGCATTATTTCGAGCGGTATGTTCATTCTTTGACCCACGTTCCGTCATCAAAAGTGATCATTTTACGCAACTTCGCGTGTCATCTGCGACCTTCGGTAAATTGCTCGTTGGCGTTCCGTAATTCTCCTCACACGGGCGTGGTAGCGCTCAGTCACAGGTTGGTGCCTAGGCGTGATAATATTTCTTTAATAGCTTTTATTTACAAGTTGTAATAACATTTCATCATTTCGTATTGTCGGCGCCTCCAGGACACCAAAGGGGCAACGGGAACACCACAGCTAAAACCCAGGCTGGCTCTTGTGTTGGGGCTTGCCAAAGCCTGCGCGTCCTACGTGAGACCTACGCTCCCAATCTATCGTCGCGACGAGAAAAGTACCCCGCGACTTCTGCAACATACCGTACACGTGCGAGGAGAATTATGGAGCGCCAACGAGGAACCTGCCTAACTATTGTCTGCCATGGAAGTGGAAGAAGAAATGTCTTTTATACTTCTACCTACTTATTGATATTGGCTTTATTTCACCATTTTTTGGCACACCAATACAGAAAAAAAATGTACATAAATGGTGAGGATAGCGGGAAAAAAGCTGCTCTTTAGCAGCTTGACTAGCCCCGCCACCCCCTGTTTACAACGACAGCAACGGAAACAAGCATCCGGAGAACAATTTCAAAGCAATTTTTTTTTTCTTTTCAGGCTCATACAAACTAATGCAAAATAGTTTTCATGTTTTAAGCACAAAGAGTTCGGGATATCATAATTAAAATAGCGTTTTTTGATAACGTGCGTAAACTTTCATCTGTTAGTTTAAACTTATTTAGTGTGCTCGGAAGACAATACTGCAATAGTTGCAGTCCATAATTTGTTCGCGGCCGGGGGATATACCAATGGTTGGTGTGTCTGGTTAAGCGTGAGGAGGGATTAAGAGTTAAATTTGCTAAAGTGCGAATGTGGCTGCCTTTCTGAATTAATTCGGACCTAAAAGCTGTCAAGAGGTGATATTCGTATAGGGTTGTAACTTTTAAAACATTGAACTTAGCAAATAATTCGGACGTGTGCGCAGTGTACGGCAAACCTGCAATGCAACGCAAGGCATTTTTTTGCAATGTGATTAAGTTGTGCAAGGAGTTCTTCGTACCGGTAGCCCAAACTAGATGGCAGTAACGCAAATGAGGAGAGAAAAGAGCGTTATATAGCATAAGCTTTTGTGGCACTGGCAGTATGCGCTGACATTTTCGCAGGATACCTACGGTTTTACTCAGTTTATTTCTTATGTAGTCTGTGTGGTGTTCCCAAGACATATACTCGTGAAACACAACTCCCAGTGTCTTTGCAGATGACGAAATTTCTATTCTAAGATTATTTATACTTAGGGAATTAAGCGTTTTGCATGATGTAGATTTGGCCCGAAAAAGAACAGCTTTTGTTTTAGCACAGTTAATACAGAGTGAATTCTTTACTGTCCAAGTGTGTAGTCTGTTTAATGTGTCATTTGCTGATGCTATGATGGTGTCGGCATTCGTTCCTGTAAAAAATAAACTCGTATCGTCTGCATAAATTACGTATTGTGCTGAGGTATCTATACTTACAATATCATTTATGAAAATAATAAACAGAAGTGGACCGAGTATGCTGCCCTGAGGTACACCATATCTAATTTTTTCTAGCTCCGACAGTTCTTTGTTTATGGACACACTTTGGTATCGATTGGTCAAGTAGCTTTTAATAAATTCTAGTACAACACCACGAATTCCGTAGCAACTCAGTTTTTGTAGTAACGTTACATGATTGATGGTATCGAAGGCCTTTGAAAAATCTACGTAAATTCCTAAAGTTATTCTTTTTGCCTCGATATTGTTTAGGATGAGTTCTTTTTGATATAGTAACGCGCTTTGTGTCGAAAGACCAGGTCTAAATCCATACTGTGAAGGCGTTATAACTGAGTGTTCTTCAAAAAATTTTGACAATCTAGTAAATAAAATTTTCTCTAGTCCCTTTGAGAATATTGGTAATATAGAAATCGGCCTATAGTTACTCAAATTATTTTTTTCACCTTGTTTTCTAGAAATGGACAATGAATAAACGGAAGACGCGGACACCTCGGAAACGGCGGTGGTGGGTTCGCCTGGCTTTCCAAAAGCGCGAGAAGTTGGGTCACGCCAAGGCTTCGTTGCCGCACCTCCGGTCGCGCGACATTGAATCCTATCGCGAGTATTGCTGACAGTACGTTTTAGTGCCACTCTTGTCGTAGAGCAAGGGCTGGTTCTTGATCGCGTCGATCAGCATTACAGCCTACACTTTTGGTGCCATGTTCAATTTTATGACCGGTTTTTTACATGCTAGTGTAGCTTCCAGTGAAGCAGAACGACTTTCCGCCGCGTTTCCGCTTCGCCATGGCGAAAAAATCGGCCCGAGACCGATTTGGCTCGCAGCCTGTTTTTCTGCCTGTTTTGCCGCCTAGGCGGGCAGATTTTTGCAAGATTTTGCCGCTTCCGACAGCTTCGAGACCAAGTGTGAACGTAGCCTAAGACGATCTCGGCGTGGCTCTGGGGCCGGGGCAAATCTCTAAGAAGGAACTTCTTCCGGAAATGCAGACGCATTACTGCGAGTATCGTTCAGGGGAATTCAGGAGTTCAAGAGTTCAGTCCGCACGGCGCGAGCGCGGCCTAACCGGAACTTGAAGGGAAGCGGCGGAAATGTATACCGGATATTTTGACCACCTGGGGTGGTCGAAATACGTGCACCTAAATCTAATACAATCCCGCACCACCATTGATACGAAAATCATGTGGACTGTTCAAACAAGAGTGATGCTGTGAAATAAATAAAGAACGAAGTGAATAATTGTTGCTTAAGTCTACACAAACACACACCCCACACACACGCGCACATACACACACGCACACTCATTTCTATACATAACCACACTGACAAGTATAACTGAAGGCATTTTGTATCTGGTAAAAATACTTGCAGCATAACGCCCATGAAGACGCCCTTATGTTTTTGCTTTGCGTGCAGAAAGCCAGTAACAGGCAATAGCCCATGAGAAGATCACACCACCAATAAAAGCGACAGCAGACGACAGCCATCATCGTCTTATGATTATGGGCTGGAGATGCTTATTTTAAACTACAGGCTAACATCAGTCCTAGGCGCAATGACGCCACTCGCGTATTTCAGTCGCTTGGTATGATGTTCTCTGTATAGCTTCCCCCTCCCACTTAAGAAACTATTCATAGACGTTTGTGAATTCAGCGCAAGAATTTTCTTCAAGCCGGCGACGGCCTTACAGTGCTCCGCGCCTCTTGCGCAGAAGTCAACGTGACGGCATGAAAAATCCGGCCACAGTGCCCTGATATCGCGAAGTGAACGATGTGAAGCGGGCACGATGCTAAGTGTGGTCACTGAATCGCGTTGTATCAACAAGATCAGCATTTAAGTTGCTCGAATGATGCTGCCTTGTTGCGCTCTCTCGGCGGCGCACAGTTCTATCACTTAATTCAGTGAATTCGGAGGAAGCTACGACATTTATGTGTAATTATCGATGCAAGTGCATATCGTACGGATTGTACTAGAGGACTGAATGAACTTCACATCAAGGCCGTGGTGCTTGCAGCATTCGGCTAACAACTCAAAACTTATGTCATTTTTGTCTAACTTCCATATTTAAGTTCAGCCACAGCACATGTATCCGCAACTTCTCAGGCTGCGGCTCTGCCTCAGTGATAGTACTGGCTTCACATGTTTTAATTACCCGCAAGAAAAGTGGAAAGATACTTATCGAGATTGCGTGTGGCAAGAAGACACAATCTCTCTAATAATATTCACTGCATGCTTAGAAAAAGTGTTAAAGCTCTGAGACTGTGTAGAATTGGGAGTGACGATCAAGGGGGAATATCTCAACAAACCTTCAGCTTGTCCATGACATAGTCATGTTCAGCAACACTGCGAACCCATTGCAACAATTGATTGAAGAATAAAATGCAGAAAACAAGAATAATGCTTATTAACGTGTCAAGCGAACAAGAATTTATGATCGGCAGTCAGCCTCTAGAGAGAGTACAGGAGTAAGTTGATCTAGGTCACTTACTCACACACGTAGCCCTGATCATGAGACGGAAATTTACAGAATGAAAATGGGTCGGAGCGCATACGGCCGGCCTTAACAAATCGTGCCCAGGAGCTCACCGATACCATGACATGAGAAGAACTTTATTTGAGTCCTGAGGAACAGAGATCTAGGGGAGCGGAAGGCTCCCCCAGATCAAGTCGGTGGCTCCGCCCGCGATGGGACCGGGAGACGAAGTCCCGCCACGATGTCGTGGGCCCTATGGACAGCCTGGAGGTGAATGTGAAGATTGCTGCTCTTGAGGGATTCCTCCCATTTCTCTTTCATGGTGGGTGGATAGGTGTTAAAGGCTGGGCACAACCAGAGCATGTGATCAAAACAACCTGAGTCATGACGACATTTGGGGCACCAGTGTGAGTGGTCAGGGTCTATCCTTTTAACGGACGGGTTTGCAGAAGTCTGAGTGTGCTAGCCGGAGGTTTGTTCAATTTGGGATGGGGGGGGGGGGGGTGTAAATGTCTTCCTACCCAAATGATAATGAAAAACGATTTCGTGGAAAGTACATAATGCATCTTTGTGGATGCTGACCTCGTTCCGAGCATGGCTACCCGCGACAGCGCGGTACGTGAAATCGCGCGCTACCCGATGGGCCTGCGCGTTACGATTACATCCGAGTGGGTTAACTGAGCCATCTAGATGGGCTGGACACTACGAGATGTGGTATCCTCCTTCGCTGCGCTCCCGAGTTCTTTGAAGTGCTTTTTGACAATATTGTTCGCCTGTTCAGACACGAGGGGGGCCAAGAAGGATATAACATCCGTGTGTGAGTCCGACAAGATTATAGGGGATACATTTGCGCTGTGAAAAGCCAGAGCGATCACTGCTTCCTCTGCCACATGGGCAAATTTAGTATAGACAGAAGCTGCATTAACTAGGTTGACCTCCACGTCTACAACAGAGACAGCGAACTACTATCATATCTGGCAGCATACCCTGTCGTTTAAAATAAAATTATAGAATCATTTATTTCTTTGAGTACTATCATAAGGGGCAGAAACTTGGAGGTGAACAATTAAGCTTGAGAATAAGTTAAGGACCACTCAAACACGCGATGGAACGAAAAATGTTAGGTCTAATTGGTTTAACGCTAAGAGAGAGGAAGAGAACGGAGTGGATCAAAGACCACACGGGAGTAGTGGTTGTTGAAACTTACAGGGAAAAAATGAGCTAGGCTGGCTGGGTAATCCTTAGCGCAGGAAGCGCTGGTTGAAAGGAAGTGCTGTCGAGGACCGCAGAAAATCAGGTGAGGTAAGGAAAGACAGAAATTTGCAGGCATAACTTGGAATTGGCTTGCGCAGGTCAGGAGTAATTATAGATTGCCGGGATTGCCTGCAGTGAGAATAAAAATGCGCTGATGGCGTTTTACAACATCAGAAATACGTCAGGAATTTCAACGGACTGTTGCTCATGAGCCGCAGTTCGCTTCGTACCACGAGGCCACATTCGCATGTTTGCAGAACGGCGTCGAGTGCTGCTAGGATTCCATCACCCCAACCTTGGCCTCGTACTATATGTGCAGTGACAGCTGCGAACATAGTGCGTCAGTATCACAAGCTCAACGACTTGAACCGATTTGATTCGAAACCAGCTAGAATGTGGAACCTCTATGTGCTTCGTGTACGGTGCTCTGCAATATTCTACGTGCACTTGAACATGTCTTCTTATGGAGCTGGTAAACTTATGGAAACGTTTGTACTGATCACTGTGTGATGTTGACTGATTAGCGTGGACTTCTATGAGGTGCTACTTGTGCTATGACTCAGCGTTGCTAGGAGTTCCGGGCCTTGACGTCACCAACTTATGATTTATTACTGCTCTGTAAAATTGAAGTCTACTCGTATTTCTCCATTACGCCTCGTCCGAATGTGGCCAACTGATACTGAAAGGCACATTCTTGGCCTGGTGCGGGGCAGACAGACAGGCAGCCAATGAACTTTTATTGAGGCCCTGAGGGACAAGCCGGCGGAGATCCGCTGGGACCCCCGGCTCACCGCTGGCTGCTCCCATGTCGGAATCCCTCCATGTCGGAATCCCAAGCCTCTCCGCTCTTTCACTAGCCCTCTGGACTGCCGTGGACTAGAGCTTGAGTTCCGTACTAGAGATGGCCTCGTCCCAGTCCTGTTCGCTGGTGAGTGACGTATCCCGTAACGCAGGACACTGCAGTGCACTATCCTGTTTTATCAGCTGAGGAGAAGTCAAGAAGAAGCGATGAACGCTGATACGAGGTCGAAGTGTCATAGGCAGCAAAACTTGTAGCTGTGGATGTTACGTAGTGATGTTTTCTGTCATAATTTGGGAGTGTTGATATACATAGCCACGGTTTATTTCTGCAATTCTTTTTTAGAGCTGCGTTCATAGTTATCCGCGCCCTTGACAGGCATCCTTTGCGATGGCAGCGCGCGTTTCGTCGTTGGTTGGTGTTCGACAACATCATCAACCACCACCATATAGACGGTACCGATAGCCGACTGAGCTGATACTAAGTAATTGATCTACTTTATACACGGCGTTGAATCGTGTCCAAAATTTTTACTACCTTGTTGGCAAGTCAGTCATCCTACTTGCGACAACTAGCAAGTAATCGGTGTCATTGTTGTCAGTGTGCACATCGGAGGATGCTCCTCCTAAAGCTCCAAACATAACTAAAGATCAGTTGCAACGTTACGCCATTGGTATGACCCTGGCATAATTGTGGTGAAAGTGCGCGAAATGTGCCATGCACTCCTGCTACTCGAAGCCCTCGTCACCATCGCTTGCCTGAAACTAAGTAGGACATTTTTAGTTTTTCTGTGTTTCACTTGAAAAACACTATTATCTTTCACTTGAAAAAAACGGGCCTCGAGCGTTTTCGCCATCATCTAAAATGCGGCTGCCGCATTTGTTGCTTCATTTGTTGCGCATTTGTTGCTTCAGAATACGGCCACCACATTCTCCCCAAAACTTCACAGTGTTTCAAAGCCTTGACAAACACCGTGACAGTTTTTTCCATATTGGAATGATACAAGGTCTTTTGAGATAA
Source organism: Dermacentor silvarum (assembly GCF_013339745.2). Lineage (NCBI taxonomy): Eukaryota > Metazoa > Arthropoda > Arachnida > Ixodida > Ixodidae > Dermacentor > Dermacentor silvarum. Next base: position 96,134,228 of record NC_051158.1, read on the forward strand.
CTATTTATTGGGGCGAACTTGTGCCCGGCAAGTAAATAAATTAAATAGCTGCAGCGTTCCAAGCAGGATATCAAGAAGCCTTCTTTTCCTCGAGCGACGCTTCACTTCCTCCTCTTTTGGCGACGGTCACATATCTCCCAGTGCGTGCGGCGAATGCACGTGCCATTACGTCTTCGTCTTTGTTCTTCTAATACGCCGCTGTCCTCTTCGAGGGTGCACGAACCTGCGCGCGTTATTTAAAGACGGTTTTTGTCTTGTGTCATTATTCCCCCTCCAAGAACGCATCGTCCCGATGCGTAAAGTGGCGAAACTGTTGACAAGCTGTTGACCGCACTAAAATGGTATATGGCACTGAGTAGAGGTGTTTGGTAGAACATTCACTGCCTGTCATAATATGGCTTCATTCTGACCACATGCACAGTTTCTGTGCGACGTCGGCATCGTGATGAGGTCACTTGTCCTTCCGGCGTAACTTCGTAGTTTAAGGGACTAATGCGGCGAAGTACTCTGTAAGGGCCGAAATAACGGCGCAGAAGCTTTTCGGACAGGCCGCGCGTCCGTACGGGAGTCCACACCCATACTCTGTCACCTGGTGCATACTCGACTTCTCTTCGCCGCAAGTTGTACCGGTCGGCGTCAATGCGCTGTCTTTGTTGAATGCGGTGTCGCGCCAGCTGGCGTGCTTCTTCGGCCCTCTGTATAAATTCGCCGATTTCAGGGTTTTGTTCTGCACTATCGTTTACCGGCAGCATTGCATCTAAGGGTGTGGTAACTGTTCGGCCAAAAACAAGCTGAAATGGCGTCACTTGAGTGGTCTCTTGCAATGCGGTATTGTAAGCGAATGTTGCATATGGTAGTATCTTGTCCCATGTACGGTGCTCTAAGTCTACGTAAATTGACAACATATCGGTCAGCGTCCTGTTCAGTCGCTCGGTCAACCCATTTGTTTGAGGGTGATAGGCAGTTGTTTTCCTGTGGCTGGTATGAGTTAGTTGCATAATGAAGTGCGTCAAATCCGCTGTGAACGCAGTTCCTCGGTCCGTGATAATAACTGCAGGGGCACCATGTCGTAGTACCACGTTGGTGACAAAGAATTCAGCTACTTCAATGGCTGTTGCACTGATTAGAGAGGCTGTCTCGGCATATCGGGTTAGGTAATCAGTCGCTACTACAATCCATCGTTTCCCTGATGACGATGTCGGAAATGGACCAAGCAAGTCCATTCCTACTTGTTCGAACGGGGCTTCTGGGGGTTCTATTGGTTGAAGGAGGCCTGCGGGTTTTAATGGAGGCGTTTTGCGTCTTTGGCAATCCCGACACGTTCTCACATAATGCTGCACCGAACTCAATAGCTTTGGCCAGTAGTACTTAGCATGAATTCGAGCGAATGTCCTACTCACTCCGAGGTGTCCTGCGGATGGGTCATCGTGACAGGCTTCCAAGATTTCGGATTGCAAGGATGAAGGAACGACGAGTAAGAATTTCTCTCTGCTGTGCTCAAAATTTCTTTTGTAGAGGACGTTATTTCTCATCACATACGATGATAATCCCCGTTTGAAAACTCGCGGGACATGGACGGGGTGTCCTTCCAGGTGCCTGATGAGTAGAAGCATCTCGGCGTCAGACTGTTGATGTTCGGCCATCTCAGACGTGGTTACGGCTCCAAGAAACGGAAAGTTGTGTCCATCTTCCACAGGAGCAGACTCGACCGGAGCACGTGACAAGCAATCAGCATCACTGTGCTTGCGACCAGATCTATACACGACCGTTATGTCGTATTCCTGCAGCCTCAGACTCCATCTAGCAAGTCGCCCAGAAGGATCCTTCAGGTTTGCAAGCCAGCACAACGAATGATGGTCACTGATTGCTCGGAACGGCCTACCGTATAAGTATGGTCGGAATTTTCCTATGGCCCATATTACTGCGAGACATTCCTTTTCCGTAGCAGAGTAGTTAGTTTCAGCCTTCGAAAGAGTGCGGCTAGCGTATGCAATCACTCTTTCCTCTCCGTTTTGCCACTGAACGAGGACGGCACCAAGCCCGAAATTGCTTGCGTCCGTGTGGATGTCTGTTTCCGCTTCTTCATCAAAGTGCGCAAGAACCGGGTGGTCTTGAAGTCGGCGTCGGAGCTCATTGAATGCATCTTCTTGTTCACATAGCCAAATGAAAGGTACATCTTCTTTAGTCAATCGCGTTAACGGCTCGGCAATCTTCGAAAAATTTTTGACGAAACGTCTATAATAGGCACAAAGTCCTAAAAATCGCCTCACGGCCTTTTTATCCGTTGGTCTAGGAAACTTTTCTACTGCTGCAGTTTTCTCAGGGTCAGGACGGATGCCTTCAGAACTAATCACATGGCCGAGGAAAAGGAGCTCATGGAAGCCGAAGTGGCATTTTTGTGGCTTTATCGTCAGCCCTGCTGAACTAATAGCGTTGAGCACAGTCCGCAGTCGTTCCACATGCTGATCAAAGGTGGTAGAAAAAATCACGACATCGTCAAGATAAACAAGACAGGACTGCCACTTTAACCCGGATAGTACAGTGTCCATCATCCGCTGAAATGTGGCAGGTGCGGAACAGAGGCCGAACGGAAGTACCTTGAATTCGTATAACCCGTCTGGTGTGACGAACGCTGTCTTCTCACGATCTCTTTCGTCCACTTCTATCTGCCAGTATCCACTTTTGAGGTCGAGAGAGGAAAAGAATTTCGCATCCCGTAGTCTATCAAGGGTGTCGTCGATCCGCGGAAGTGGATAAACATCCCGCTTTGTGACGACGTTCAACTTCCGGTAATCCACGCAGAAACGCAAGGTCTGATCCTTTTTCTTTACTAGCACCACGGGCGAAGCCCACGGGCTTGTCGACGGTTGAATTACGTCGTCTCTCAGCATTTCTTCAACTTGGTTTCTGATGACCTCTCTCTCTTTCGGTGCCACTCGGTAGGGATGCTGGCAAATAGGCCTGACAGCTTCGTCGACAATGATACGGTGTTTGGCGATGGATGTTCTCTGGACTTTGGATGACGTTGAGAAACACGTGGCGAATTCTCGTATAAGGCTTTCTATTTGCTGCTTCTGGATCGGTGATAGTGCTGCTTCGATCTTGATGGATGCGAGTATGGAGTCGACGTTGTCAGACTTGAGTGGTGCAGCCTCGGAAGGGTTCAAATCCATAATCTGGACATAATCATTAAGGCGGGCAATGACAGTTCCCTTCGCAATATGCTGGACTTCATTTCCAAAGTTAGTGACAAAGACATTAGAACACCCACCACGCAGCCGAACAAGACCTCTGGCCATACAGATCCCTTTTTCGAGTAAGAGGCCAATGTTACTGTCTGCTATTCCTTCATAGTCGGTGAACACGTTGCTTCTTACGGCGACAGCTATGCTGGATCTTGGGGGTATCGTGACGTCGTCGTCTATAATCTGGAGCGCATCGAATTGTTCTTCACACTCGAACGTAGCGATGGCGTGCTTCGTTGAGAACGACACACAAGATTCCTGCAAGTTGATTACTGCACCGTTCGCCTGCAAAAAGTCCATTCTAATAATTAAATCCCTCGAGCATTCTGACAGCACAATGAAAGTAGCGACGTATGTGAAGCCACGTATGCCAATTCTAGAAGTGCACCTGCCCACCGGGTCGATAAGGTGTCCTCCGGCTGTTCGAATTTGCGGTCCTCTCCAAGCAGTCAGCACTTTCTTTAGTCTTCTGGCAAGTTCTTTACTCATCACTGAATGGTCTGCGCCTGTGTCTATTAAAGCAGTAATTTCGTAGCCGTCCACAACCACACACAAATCGGAAGTAACGTCACTGTTTCCGCAACTGCTCTCGCGTCTGTCGTTAGATTTCGGAGTCAGCGCTGGAGGCTCTGTTCTTGCGTCGACAGCGGCCTTACCTCCACAGGTCGCCGGTATTAGTTTTCCCGACGCGGGCTTTGGGAACTTCGCCTCGGGGAGCTGGAGGATGGACGCGGACTCGGTGATCGATACCGCAGTGGTACTGTTGACCGAGGTTGGTGTTGCTGTGAAGTATGAGGGCTTTGGCGCGTCGACAAATACTCCCGGATTTCAAAAGGGCGCTCGCCGTTTCTTGGGCAAGGAGCGTTTACGGAAAAACCCCTAAGTCCCGCTCTGCGGTACTCGCACATCCGGTAGAGATGACCAGCTTCCCCGCAGTGGTAGCACAGTGGGATTCGATCAGGAGTGCGCCATATGTCAGCCTTCCGCAATCTCGTTTCAGGCGGAGGTGGCGTGAACTGACGTTCGGGTACATGGGTAGGTGCCGTGACGAAAGTACGTCCAGGCGTTCCTCTGAGTACCTCGGCGTACGATACTGTCGGCCGTACCATTGGTGACGCTTGTGGCTGTGCTTGTGGGTGCTGTTCGCGGACTGCTTGTCTCACTTCTTCACGAACCACTTCTGCCAATGAAGAGACCGCTGTAGGGCCATTGTTCATCTGTTGCCTCTGGAGCTCTTCTCGAACCACAGACCTTACGAGTTCTCGTAAGACATCGACGCCGTTCCCGAACACCGTTGATATGGCGTCCACAGATGCGACATTCATATCGCGGTTGTAGAGCCTCGCTCGCTGTTGGAGTGTCCTCTCCATAGTTGTCGCCTCGGCGCGGAATTCGGCAACGGTGCGTGGAGGGCTTCGAACCAAACCGGCAAAAAGCTCCTGCTTCACACCGCGCATCAGATGCCGAAGCTTCTTGTCCTCGCTCATGCTCGGATCGGCCCGGCGAAATAAGCGGGACATATCTTCAACATACATTGCCACGCTTTCGTTGTTTCGTTGGCTTCTTGCTTGCAAAGCGGCTTCAGCTCTTTCTCGGCGGTCTGTGCTCGAATACGTAGCCAACAGCTCCCGTCGGAAGTCATCCCACGACCGGAGGGCAGCTTCATGGTTTTCAAACCACGTTCGTGCAGAGTCTTGCAACGCGAAATAAACGTTGCGGCGCTTCCGGTCTTCGTTCCATCCATTGTAGTCCGCCACACGCTCAAAGCCTTCTAACCAGTCCTCGGCATCTTCAAAAGTGTCGCCGTGGAAAGGCTTAGGCGTCATCGGCTGATCAACGACGACGTGTGTTGAGGCGGTCTGGGATGTCATTTCGGTATTGGCTGCTGCTGCTATTCTAGTTGGCTCCGGTAAAAGAGAAAACTCGGGTCGCTCACCACGTAGGCGACGGCTCGTGCGCTGGTGGACAGGCGTGAGCTCGTTGGGTCCGAGTTGGCGTGGCTCCGGGCTGCTTTCTTCAACTCGAATGGGGCTGGAAATCATACCCAGCACCTCCACCAGAATTGTAACGAATGATACAAGGTCTTTTGAGATAACTATTTATTGGGGCGAACTTGTGCCCGGCAAGTAAATAAATTAAATAGCTGCAGCGTTCCAAGCAGGATATCAAGAAGCCTTCTTTTCCTCGAGCGACGCTTCACTTCCTCCTCTTTTGGCGACGGTCACATATCTCCCAGTGCGTGCGGCGAATGCACGTGCCATTACGTCTTCGTCTTTGTTCTTCTAATACGCCGCTGTCCTCTTCGAGGGTGCACGAACCTGCGCGCGTTATTTAAAGACGGTTTTTGTCTTGTGTCAATATGCAGCCATGATTCGCTGTAAATTACCAACCCAAATGGAAGCGCCCAGGAATGAAATTGTGATAGTAGCACCGATTTCATGAATTATGTCAGCGCGCAGCGACGAGAACAAACGGTGGGCAAGTGGGGGGGGGGGGGTGCAGAAAACATTTCGGGGAGGGTTTGAACCCCCCCAACCCCCCCCACCCCCCTTGGCTACGCCCCTGCTGCCGAGAACGGCAGCTAAAAGCATTTCGTGCTTAAAACGTTGCTGTCGCTATTAATGGATCGCACTTAGGGAAACACTGCCAAGTTTTCCCCGTGAAACGGCTCCCTCAACGTATGTAGCGCTCCAACGGCATAGGCACGGTTAGGTGCACGGTAAGATGTTGAAAGCCTATTTGACTTCGGGAGAGAGGGTGTATGGAAGCACCGTTACTCCAGGGTACCTGTGATGTTTTCTGCGATGGCCTTGGCCCAGTGGTTGGACACCTCCCGACGCTCACGAGCCTTTTCGCGAAGGGTCATCTCTTGCTGCTCCATGGGAAGGATGGGTACAGGTGGGTGGGAAGATAATGAAACGTCGTCGGCGAGGCTCCACAGCTCGAGCAGGTGCCCGGGCATAGCGTGGGATACAGGAGGTTCAGCAAATGAACGCTGGGAAAGGTATTTGTCTAGAGTTGTCGAAGGTGAGACCACCGCTCTTGTTGGAAGTGATGAGTAGAGCGGGCAGTTTCTGGTATTGTGTCTGACTGCTCGGTATCTTATCAGAGGGGTGTCCTCCCTGTGTGGTGACATAGCTGCCATCACCACTCTTCCCTTGACAAGCATGACACGTCGCCTTCGTCATCATGACATCGCTGCGTAGTCGTCTGACACTGTGCATCCGCCTTATTTGGTATATGCGTTTCGCGTAGCTTCTGAGCGGTGTAGTATATCAAAATAAATACTGAATGAGATTACAATTTTGACCTTTGTGGTCGATAAACATACAGACTGCATGACGACGCACGCTGCATAGCATGAAATAGAACACATTTGTTTGCATAGCCATCACTTGTATATTTTATTCCGCACATTTTGACTAACGTTTCGCTTCACGTAGTTTCTACATATGCGTTGGATGTGCGTGCTTGAAACGTTGTTACTTAACAGCAGTGCGTAGCCGTGCCTCGTTTGTGAAAGTTCATAATCAGGGCATTCTGTACACGATGCAGGCAAATGTTTATTTATTGTGTGTTAAAATTTGTTTAAATGCCACTAAATAGCCACTGACTTTAGTCAAAGGTGGAGTGAAGGTACCCATAATCTCTTGAGAACTAACGCCTCCAGTGCTTTTCACATTGTGCTGAAGGCGCTTAGCAACAACAAAAATTAAGTGTCATTTTTCATCGGACAGTGAGAATGACCACACAGGGAGCGCCGGACGCTGGTAACCACAGACACATACTTAGGGCTGCAGTCCATTACCAAAAAACCGGTAGACAAGCCACTACGACCACACTAACACCACGGAACAAAGACTTCAAGATGTCCACGTCACACCTACAAGCTTAGACAGTGATGGCTAGCAGACCACGTGACTCGTCCGCATTATAAGCGAGCTTGCAACGTGCGTCAGCATCAAAAATTTTTATTGAAAGAATTGTGTAGTTTCCTTTCAAATAAAGTTTCTGTAGTAAAAATAGAAGTCTTAGTATATTTCGGTTTTTTCACGCTTAGTCTTACAGTGCTACTAGTGTAACTTGTGTTGCATTTCATCATTGTGTAGATTGTTTGCTGGATACGCCGAACATTCTAGCATTTGCATTCCCTCTACATCTTCCGCTCTATGTACACTTACTCATGTACAATACTACTTTACCTGCAGATATTCGCAGATATTCCGTACATTCCATGCATGTAGTCTATAAACGGCCATACATTTGGTTTTATATTATTATACATAGAGTACTTCCGTGTTACAGAAACACAATTTCTTCCGCTTTACATAATAACGGATGAGAAGTCCATATACCGCACGATGTTTCAAAGTTACTTGCTTTTACGTGTATTGCGTTTCATATTTTGTAAGATAATGAATCCGTTTCATTACAGGCGTTTTAACCATAACATGCCCGTTAAATAAGATATTTTTTACAGTGTATAGTTCGTCTACGGAGGCAGGACGGTAGAACAGGAACAGCCACACTAAATTTCATTCGTCCCAAGTCAATTCTTACCACTCATTCTTCATCATCAACTACTTACTTTCGCTAAACGTTGTTCATATACTCGCCCTCATGCAACGTCTCGTGTTAAAATGTTGAGGTATAATAAATAAACAAATATATAAATAGTGAAAAACCTAGCTAAGTAAATAAATAAATAATGTATATGTTGTTTCTTGTGCTTCTTTCTCATACTTCACTATCCTGTATTTGTCATTGCGCTTCAAAAAGATAAACAAAGCTTGCGCTGGCCCACATCTTTGCCTCTGCATTGTCCGAATTTAGGCGTTTCTTTCACTTCCTTGCACTCTGCTACGAGATAAGCTAATCAGGAGGAAGGATAGAATGCAGATTATATTTGAGCAGGGTGTAGCGACTTCTAGTTATTTAGAGTCATCCGTACGTTTAAACTGCCCTACCGCGTGCTTTAAAACCATGACGGAATTATGTAGACCAAAATGTGGCTAGCATTTCTTTATAATCACTCATCAGGTAATCATGTTTACTTATTTTTTTTAGGTCATCATGGGGGGTGGGAGAAAGGAATTTTTACCTTCTTCCGAATGCGATGAGGATGGCCAAAGGGGTGCTAGAGCCGATGGACTAAATCTCATAAAAGTTTGGAAGGAAATGAAGAACCAATCAAACGCTGTGTACGTATCGAACAAAACTGGCCTTGAAGCCGTTGACATCAACTCAGTGGATTATTTGTTAGGTGAGTATGCTCCGCTTGTTAAGCAACAAGTGTCTAGTTCAGTTCCTGTACACTTCTTGCGTAGGCCTTCATTTGCTTAACTTTTTTCGTGTGTGTTCATATATGTTTCTCAGAAAGGGGGTTTGGGCGAGTTGGAAAAGTTCTGTCATGATGGCGGTCAGCGCACTACGCAAAACAAGGAATTAAACATCCAGAAGATAACGAGGACACAATGTTGCGTCCTCATTACTTTCTTGGTTTCTTGTGCGTTGTTTTGCGTTGTGTACTGGTCGCCACCATATCTAAGTATTTCTGCATGCGGAATCTCTTAATCCCCTACAAAAACAGGTGCGAAAAAGGACCTCATTGCCTGCGGAGGAAGGGGATGGTTTTTGCTGGAACGCTTGCGTCTGAATACCTTACGGGGGCATTACGTGAAAAAAATAATAATAAAGAAGCAGTGCACAATAAACGCTACGAATTTTCTCAAATCCAGTCTATCTGGCTATAAAGAGTTAGGCATTCTTTCATTTACTCCAACGGCCCATTATATAGAGCGGAAGAAACATTTGGCTATATGCATCCGTCATTACGTGGATGAAGCGTCAAGCGTGACGCTTCTTGTACAAACCCTCCAATATAAAATTGAGCAGAAAGCATCCCTCGCATTTAGAACCTACAATTCGAGCACTCGTGGGTATTTCGGCTTCCTGAGAGCTTCGCTCATCGACGGCTGAAGCTCAACATTTAAGGAAATTCATAACAATATGCGCGACAGCTCAAAGCAACGATCCACTGAGTGACACCGCTTCTATGTAACTGACGCGGCAAACCGACAGCCGTGAGGATTGACACAAAATAGGCGCTACAAAGCCTCAAATTAATTTAGGCTAAAGTTATTGCCAGTAAATTGCTCAAAATTACCCGTTAGCGATGCTTTGGGTTTTCAGGAGTGCTTGCGCAAAAGCCAAAACTGAGAAATTCACTTCTTTTGCGTGTATTTCGTCTAGCAACCAGAAATTTTTCAATAAGAGCATAGGCTCTTCAGAATACGACCAAAATTCAGGACATATACTACTACTACTAACAATTATAACAATAATATTTACATCATCATCATCATCATTAAAATAACCCGAACATTGATAATACGAAAAATAATATATTAACAGCGAAGCTGTTTAAAGCCAGCCGTAATTTGTGGTGCGTATCAAGAAACTACCAAGAAAAAAATTTCTTGCTGAGGCGGGATTTGAACCCTCGTACCACCGGCCCCAAAACGAGTGTGGTGAGCACTAGGCTATACAGCCACTCTTTCTTCTTACATGATATATATTGTATCATGTATATGCGAGAAAAATACTATCTGCGAAAAACGTGCAAGCACCAGCCAACACATCTCATATTCATGGCCTAGAAAGGACCTAAAACCTCGTTAAACCCGCCCTGCACGCACAAAACTAAAGGTAGCTTTGATCTTAAACAGGTGGTAAGTAATTTTGATCCTAAAAAGGTGGCAACGACAAGCAATGTAACAAGAGACCAGTCCAGTTGAAACTATAGTTGACAGAGTTTCAACCAGTCAGGTTGAAACTCTGTCAAGTCATACATGTCCTTCAAGTTGCCAATCATTTGAGCGTAGTTAAATTTCAACGAAACAACAGGTTGAGCGATTCTGTTTAACATGCGCGTCATCCATAAGCTGTGCAGTCCAATTAAGAAAAACATATCAAAAGGCACGTGTTCTCCGTGGGGTGCAACCAAGTATCGGATGGTATGGTGATTCAAAATGGAGTCTTTATTGAGAGTTCTTTGGAGCACATCCCAAAATAATATTGCGTCTGTACAAATTATGAAGCAAAGCTCTATAGTCTCAGGTACATCACAAAGGCGACAATTCACAGTGGATACAGAAATTCCTTTCTTGTGCAACCAAGATTTGAGAGGTAATGTTTCACTGTGTAATTTAGAGAAAAACGTTTTTGTACATGGGGGTAAAGGCATCTTGCGGACTCATTTGAGTACGTCATTCCCTGGCAAACTGGAGAATGTATAACGGTAAAAGGAGGTGGGAAAACCATTGATATCAAATCTTTGCACAGTTGTTTTCTGGACACTGTGTAGAGATACTAAATAGAAAATCGAACCAAGAGGAACTGCACAGCGAAATATACTTCATACATAAAACCCCACAAACAAGGTCTTTCATAATATTGGGATGAAACTACCAGATTGGGTAATGCATCGACTAAGTTCACTTGTATGAATGATCGTAGTATTGGGTGTGAAGTATCTCGAAAAAAAGAAGAAACGCCAAGCAATCTGTCGCACATATAGAAGCACTAGGCCAAGTCCACCAGCACATAAGGGCCTAAAGATATTATCTCGTCTCATAGGCTCAAACGTAGAGGACCACTCAAAAGTAGCAAATATTCTGTGAAATCGTTGAATATAAGTCCGGGCACAGTGAAGTGTTTGTAGTACATAAAATTTTTTTGTAGCCAGGAACAAGTTACAAGCCGCCGCCATACCAAATATTGAAAGGCGGTGTGGCGTAAAGGCATCCGCAAGGCGTTGAAGTGCCGGTACACGTTCCCGCCAGAAATGTGCACTAAGCTTATATGCATCAAAAGGTACACCAAGGTATTTAGGTGGCGCGGTTGTCCATTCTGTACCAGCAAATTGAGTCGGTGTACATCCGCATAAACCAAACCGAAGAGCTGAGCTTTTCGACCAATTTATCTGGGCACTAGAAGCCATACCAAAGTTTTCAGTCAATGATAGCACCTTGTGAATGCTCGGTTTGTCTGAGCAGAAAAAGGCAAAATCATCTGCGTAAGCCAATACTTTGAGTTCACTGCCCAAAATGTTAAAGCCATGAATGTCACAGCATTTTAGAATGCTTATACACAATGGCTCTAAATAAAGGGCAAATAGAAGTGGTAATAACTGACAACCCTGTTTTACAGAGGAAAGAATAGACACCGGCTCGGAGAGATTTCCATTAACAATTATATTGGTAGAACAGCTAGCGTAGCACATGCGAACACCGTTGCAAACAACGGAGCCAACATTGACGTGTTCTAAAAGTTTGAAAAGGAACGCGTGGTTCACTCGGTCAAATGCTTTTGCTAAATCGATTTGAAGCAATGCAAAGTGATCACAGTGGGACAAGCAGTCCTGAAGAGCTGTTCAGACTAGATGCAAGTTTGTTTGTATGGTACGGCGTTTTTATCCGAAAGTCTGGTGAGGTCCAATAAGTAATGCCATTGCATACTGGAGTGGATTAGATAAGAATTTTGCATAAATTTTGTAGCCTACATTCGTCAGTGTAATGGGTATATAGCATTCTACAAACCGTAATTTTTCTTTCTCACTACTTTTAGGGATTAAGATAATATGACTTTTAGTAAAGGATTGTGGTAGGCCATCTTCGCCAAAACTAGCAGTAAATATATTAAGTAAAACAGGGCTTAATATAAATTTATAGGCTTTATAAAATTCCCCGGAGATTTCATCAGGACCTTGTGTTTTGGAGAGCGGTAACTGATCAATGGCAAGTTCTATGTCTTCTTGGGTAAATGGTCCACTAATAACAGAACCATCCTCTGAGAGAGGGTTAACTAGGGAGACGAACTGTGTCAGAACATCCGGATTTGGCGTGTGAGCTGAGCTGTACAGCGTTGTCTAATATCTTTGAAATTCTTTGATAATCTCTTCCGTTTTTGTCACAACGCCATTAGAATACATATCTAAGATATGCTTTGAATTTGCATGCCGACGCTCATCAAGTAACGCCTGGCGGGTTGGTTCTTGTGAGTGCAAGGCACGGGTTGTACGAGCGCGAATGCGAGCACCTCTATAGCGTTCAGCATCAAATTTTTGAAGATGGCTTCTAACAAGGGTGATTTCATTTATATATGTGCCAGGCATTTATGATTCAAGCTCATGAAGGTTGTAAAGGCTTTTACGCAACATTTTTTCTTCGCACTTTTTGACATACGACCTGATCGATCCAATTTCGACTGCTATGTCTCGAATTTCCAGTTTAAACATTTACCAGGCTGCAAAGGAGTGTAAATTCTTAGAAAGGCAAGATACTAGCAATGAACGTACACGAGATATGAATTCTTTATCGCTAATTGGGCTTACATTAGGCTTCCACAGTTTTCACTTCGGTTTGAAATTAGTGCGACCATTATCACCAAACCAGGCAATCACCACGCAGTGATCAGAGAATGGAATAGGCTGCACTTCACATAAAATCTGGCAATTTAGGAGTGTTGAAGAAACATATATGCGATCGATACCAGCGTGGGAACGGCCTTGGAAATTTGTGTACGAGTACGAAATCGCAGCACAAGACCAGGTATCAATAATGCCAGCGTTATCAGTGATGCATGTTAGCACTTCAGCACTCCTATCCCGCCTGATAACTGACTAAGCACGATCGGATGGATTGCATACACAATTGAAGTCTCCCATGAGACCGACAGAACGATCGCAATCTAGCACGTTAGCCATAACTTCAGAAAACTTAACTCGATTAGCTTCATCACTGAAAGAATAAACATCAAGTAAACGCCACAGTACACCATGCAACCGAAAATCGCAACTTATGAAGCGGCCTTGGCTGTCGACGTTATAAATGAGATCACAAAAAGGAAGATTTCTTTTTAGAAACAAAAACAACCCTCGAAAAGGCCCACAGAGTGTGATACACCAACAAAGTAATCTGTGAGGAAAGGCTGCAGGGCATTGCCGGTCATCTCATCGCTCTTCAACTTGGTCTCCTGAATGACGACAAAGTCAAAGCGACCATGAGACAGTAATCGGCGCAGCTGTACCTGTTTCTGCCGAGATCTCAGCCCTCGTACATTCAAAGTTGCAAAGCTCAGTTGCTGTGACAGCGCCATGGTTACTGACAATGGTTTAAGGTATGTTGCATCGAGTTTGGTGACGCCTCTCGAGAGGTGACACCTGGGTTTCTGGACCTTGATCGTCGAGATCCTCCCATCTTCTTAGATGCTTTACGACGAGGTCCTTTCAAGGAAAAATCGCTGCCTTCCGTCGTCTCCCCTGACCTTGTCTTGTACATCGCACGACGCTTGGCCACTGTACCAGAACCAGGCACACCTGCAGTAGGATGCTCGCTAGGCTGTGGCCCAGCGCTCTGCAGATCAAGCGTACGCACGGCAGATAAACTAACATCATCACTTTCTTGCGGAGCAAGTGATGACATGGTAGAGGAACGCACATCAGAACTTTCTTGTGGTGCGAGCGGCGACACGATCGAGACATCCACTACATCTTGCTGAGGACGGTGGGAGGACACTGTCCGCACAGCTTCAGACAATTCCTGTTGCGGTGGTGCATGATCTTGAAGCGCGATTGATGTAACTCCGCTTACTTCCTGTTTAGGCAACGCTGATGTGCCTTGAGCCACATGTCATGTCGTTAATCCGATTGCTCCTTTTGTTGACAAACCTCCTGTTGCGTCGAGGATTCCGTCGCGTCCATGAGATGTTCTTAGACAACCTCATCAGGGGGACGCGTGCCATGCCGGAGCTTATCCCATACGTCAAAGCGCATTCATCAGCTGAGTGCGCAAATCGGCGACAACTATCACAACGAGGCGTACGACATTGACGGCGTATGTGTCCCACTTTATTACAGCGAAGACACAGTGGTGGCCTTCCGGGGATTAAAACAAGACATTGTATGCCACATACTGCCAAAAGATGTGGCACCTCGCTGACAGAGACGCACCATCATTCAATGACAGCACGACGTCCCGGTTGAAAGTCCACACGTCTTTCATGTCTGTGACTCTCTCATTTTCAAGCTTGATTGACGTAACTTTTCCATAGAATTGGAGCGCTTCCCTTATATAGCCATTTTCTAAATGCTCAGGAAGCCATAGGAGCTTCATTTTCACGGTTTTCGGCTCGCGGTCTATCCCCATGCAGCGCCGGTTTTTAACTAGGAGCTCCCCATAGTTCACCATAGCTCAGAATTAATTAGTAATCACTGTTTACCGAGGGGAAAATTCAGATAAATCAGCAAAAATACTACAGTAAAAAATTAATGTGTTTCAGTACAGACATTATATCAGAGCTTAAGTTTAGATACAAGCTGAGATACAAGCTGAGAGTTTGCGAAAATTAGAAATAATTAGGTGAGACGAAAATCTAAATAAATCGGAAATAATATAAAGAAGTACAGTACAAAATTTATGGGTTTCATTATAGATATGATATAAAAGCATAAGTTTAGTTACAAGTTGAGTGTTTGAAGTGTCTGGAATAATTATAACGAATTAGCTGAGACGACCATGGTCGAAATAAAAAATAAAAAAAGTACTACAGTACAAAATTCATGGGCCTCTATAGATATAATATCAGAGCATAAGTATAGCTGCAAGTTGAGTTACTGAAGTGCCTGGAATTATTATCAATAATTAGCTGAGACGAAATTCAAAATAAATCACCAAAAATGGGAAAAATTGTGCCGTACAAAATTCATAGGTTTCTTTATAGATATGACATCAGTGCATAAGTTTAGGTAAAAGTTGAGTTCCTGAAGTATCTGTAATAATTAGAATTAGAAATCCCTGCTTGCCGCACACCAATGCGCAGAACAGCAACGCCGAGGTGCGAGTGCCACTAGAAGACACCTAAGTCAATGATTAGAGTCGCCTACCGTTTTTTTTTTTTGACTGCGGGCACCGCGAATCGCTGCACTGGCGGAAGCAGGAGCGGTGGCAATGAATTGTTCTTAAGCGGACCGTTGACGCTTAAAATTATTAAGTGCATGCTCAATTCACTTCTGCATTATGTACGCATGACGAACGCACTAAAACACGCGTCGGATCGAGTGCACGCTTGACTTTTCTAAAGTTTCGCGCTATCATGGTCACAATGAGGGCGAGGCATTTTCGTTTTGTACTTGCCAGTGTTCTGGCAAGTACAAGCCATGGTGCAAGATAATTAGTTCCAATAAGCATGCTACAGCTGCATGAAACTTCGCTGTGCGCTGCCACAGAGCCTTTGCGGTGACATGACACTGTGTTGTGGTGAAGATTTAGTTGTTGACAAAACGAAAACTCACAAGGTATAAAACTAGATTTTATTCGTACCTCGACAACCTTATCGAAAGAGGGTAGTGGTTATCGAAATGCATTTCACACCTCGTGTAAAGTTACTGAGTGAAGGATTCGATGCAAGTAACACTATTGCCGCGAAGCAACATTTGTTTTCCTTTGAACCACCTCTGAAAGCTTCTCTAATAGCCGCGTTGGCTACGCGATACGTCATCAAAGCGCGCTTGTTTGAACACTCGAATAAAAAAAATTGCGTAGCTTGCACTGGAGGCGCAATGCTAAAGAGACGGCGGAGCTGATGGGCACCTAGCTAGTCCTGGCTTTTGGGCTAGGCTAAGTCCTACCACGCCATCCCCAGCATATTCCGGAATTTATTCATTATTGATCCATTATCGATTAGCTGTTCATTGCCTATCAGTTGGCTATCGCAAGGTATTGAACACATATTTGGGCTAGGCTAAGCAGTACCAAGTAATCCCCATCATTTTCCCGAATTTATTGATTATTGATCGATTATCGATTAGCTATTTATTGGTTACTGATTGGCTATCGAAAGGTATTGGCCACGTATTCGGGCTAGACTATGCACTACCAAGTCATCCTCAGCATTTTCCGGAATTTATTGGTTATTGATCGATTAGCTATTGAGTGGCTATCGATGCCTGACAAAGCTTAATCCCAACCATGCTTACCTATACTTAGCCAGGCTCAGCTTCGCTAATTCGCACAGGTATGTGCCATTGCGCTTGAACCCTTTCTGCACTACCGCTAGGATCGGCCCACATTTTCTGTTCGCACGTTACGGACTAACGCTCAGCTTAAATAGCTCTGCTGCTAAAAATAAAAAAAAAACAAACAAATACTTGGGGAGTCCTTCAGCCACGCAACGATTACAGATGATCTGGTTTCCTGGCGTTTCATTTCTTGAAAACTCATCACTCGGCGCCGCCGCGTTGGTGCAGTGGTTACGGTGTTCGGCTGCTAAGCGAAAGACGCGGATTCGATCCCGGCCGCGGCAGCCGCGTTTCAATGGAGGCGAAATGCTAGAAGCCCGTGCACTGTGTGATGTAAGCACACGTTAAAGAACTACAGGTCATCGAAATTTCCACAACCGTCCACTACGGCGTGCATTACCATCACATTGTTCTTTTGGCGCGTAGAACCTCAGTAGAAGGCGAAACTTTTATGTGTCTCATGCGGAAGCATCCTTTCAAGAGTTGTCAATGGCCTTGTCGAAAACCCGGCGTCGCCGCGGATGGCTAAAAATGCCACGTGGCCCTATGGCAGACAGACAGACAGACAGACAGACATACAAGAAAGATTATTTGGTCCTAAGGGACAACTTTGTCGTAGCCACGGGCCGCACCTCCACCGGGGGCGGCAGACCGTGATCTTCAGCCCGGTCGCAGGTCCTTTGGACCACCCGAAGCTGGACTTGAAATTCTTCGCTCTTGACGGCTTCTTCCCAGTCTTCTTGCCTGTTGAAAGGCGAGTGGTACAATGCAGAACATTGCCACAGCATGTGGTTCAAGGTGGACCGTTCCTCGCCGCAGTCGGGGCAGCGGGGATCCACGCCCGGAAATGCATATATCAGATCAGCTGTGGCGCATACCTCGCTCCATACCCAAGTCCATGATATGCGGTGCGGGTATGCGCCACACGGGGTTTTACATGTAGTGAAAGCCTATCATTTGGTAACGCATAATCTAAGGTGTAAGAGGAGGAGGAAGAAAGAGAAAGGCAGAAGGCAGGGAGGTTAACCAGAATAACGTCCGGTTGGCTACCCTACACCGGTGGAATGGGAAAAGCGAACACAAAGATGACAGGGAGAAAGAGGAGGGAAGGAAATAAAGAAAACTAGCGGTGAGTTCGCTGACGCGTGTGTTATTGCACTAATAGTCACAGGCGTTGACACAAGCTCGCCGTCCTCAAGAAGCCCCAAAGTGCTTTCACCGCTTTATGGGCCGACGAGCGATGGGGGCGTTGTTCCAGCAGCACCTGCACGGAAAGCGTCCGATTGTCCAGTGTTTTTTTTTTTTTTTTTTTTTCGCGCGTTAGCAGGTTCTCGTCTTTCTGGGTGTAACTTAATGTATAACTCAATGCATAACTAAATTTGTACCAGGCGTTCGCCTTCAAGTGTTACAAAGAGTGCAACGCGTAGCGGATTTTTTAAAAATTGGCGCTCGCCACATTCCTATCGAGAATACCGACGATAGCAGAATACTTTTGTACATCCTTGCTACTCACTCAAACCTTGAGTAGCAATGACACAAACAAGCGCCACGCACAAATAAACACACGCTAGTCCGCCGATTACCGCAGTCCACGCCGAGAGGTGGCGCCTGGTGTCGAGAGTATTGGAGCGCGCCCGAAGCCTGCGTGCGAGGCTAAAATAATCTGGTCGATAGCGTTAAGGGCCCCCATGTCGGTGCCCGCGGCTGAGAAAATCATCCGGAACCACCCCGAGCACGCAGGCCCTCTGCGTGGCGTAGAGGTGTTAGTGAACTAATTCAATTCCTCAAAGCAAACCCGTGAGAAAAGTCATAAAGTACGACTTAACTCAACCTATATACAGACATGGTAGCGTCGGTCTGTAATTTGAATATATGATAAAACATAATTCTGTTAAGAGGAAACTCAAACACGAACCTCCTTTCCCAGCATTTCTACCATTCATACAGCGGGGGCCCGGGTAGGTTATTTGCAAAAACACCATTCAGATGGCGCTCACCTCCTCGGCAGCGTTGTTTACGGCAGCGTAAAACGGCAGCGTCGCGCCGAGGTGAAGGTGTAGAAAAAAAGCTCCAGTTGCCGGGAAGTCTAAGAAGCATTCAGGGATGTTGGAATGCTATCGCAATCCACTCACAAAGGCGAATGTTTTAAAAATAGTAACAATAAAAAATAGTAAATAATAAAAAGAAATACAGGGTCTCTTATTATGTTATCCCACGACGACTTGAAGGCGAAAGCTCGAGTGCCGATTCATTAAAGATGGACACACGACGAACTTTGTTTCGCTATCTCTTGTTTCACATTCTCTCATTCGTCTTACTTCCCTTACTCATCCTCTTATTTCGCTTACCCACCATCTTTATCCGCTTCGTCATCCCCATTAATTCGCGTAGTGTACGTGGCTTCGTCAGCTCTCTTAATTCCAAAGGTCTAGGGTTCGACTCCACCTAAGGTCCTTGGTTCGTGTGCCTTAATAAACTGTACCTTTAAACCTGTGTCTTAATTAACTTCGCCTTAATTACCACCAAAGGTGGTGGTTTCGACTACCACAAAAGTGCGATGGTTCGCCTCCCACCAAAGGTCGAGGGTTCGTGGCCTTAACACAAAAGATCATGGGTTCGACTTTGAGCAAAGATCGAGGGGTCGTAGACTTTTTGTACCTTTCGTGTCGTCGGCACGTTTTCGCTCAAGGTCGACTTACTGATGAGACATATAAGGATTTCACCTTAATAAAATGTTGGAAATCCGCAGTGACCTAATGACTGCTGCAAGCAAGCTATGTGCTGCGGAGATTTCAAGAAGAATGTTCTGATGACGTCACAACTTATGTTTTAGCACACAATACACACTGATTATTGGCGGATACCTGGTTTGTTCAGACAAGCTCCCGGTCAAACATAAATAACAAATACTTCGAGACACTTCACAGAACCAGTTGCACATCCATTAGAGAAATCAAAAAGCTGGTTCGTCGGTTGAAGTTGTATTCACCAGGGCACCACAAGGATTTTTCTGAGGCAAGAAGGCCAAAATTTGTGACATTGTTTACTGCAGTCGAGGTGAGAAATCGTGAAAAATTCATAGCGCAATTTCTTCTCTGACAGAAAACACATGCTGCAATTTCCCCGTGTATACGCTTCCTTTCTTGCATTTGATCGAGTGGAGGAAGTCCCTTTCTGGAGTCATTCGGGCTTGGGCATGCCGTACTCCTTACGGAACCTGGTCCTAGGGTCCCGCACCTGAAGACCCTGGGAAGTGCCGGAAGTGATCTGCCTGTTTCCACGACTGCAGTAGATGCTCGCTGTCGGCGGTTGCTGTGTCCAGGGAAAAAGACCAGAAGAATTTGGAGCGATGCTTTGTATATTGTTTGTTCTTAAGTTTATCTATGTTTGCGCTTACGTTAGAGCACGTGCTTATCATACAAGTACACGAGTTGTATAGGCGAAGTCCACACATATTCCAAAATGCGCGTTGGATATGCGTAATCCTTTCGCGTGCAAGTATACATTCGTGTTTCGTGGCATGATGTTTACGCCCCTGTTCTGCGGGACGCCCCTTGGCGTCAACTTTCTCGGTAGTTAGAATGCGCTTTAATCTCGTGACACGCGCTTACTACTCCACCCTGATTTATAATGCATGTGTAGGCGCCGCTTTTCTCGGTGATCACGTGACGCGAGAAAACGACCACGAAAGCTGAACCCTGTAGAGGCAAAGAAAGTTACCTTTAGTTAAACGTTAGTCTTCAAACACCTTTTGTCACAGTGGCACATTCATTAGGCGCAATTGGCCAAGAATAAGCGTGTTCGTTGTGGCACATACAGAGTGCCGAAGCTATCACTTAGGGCTATACCACTTTGTCACAATGGTATATCCATCCTGGGGTGTGCGCCATCAACGAGCAGATACCCAGCGGCCAAAATCCAGGGCCATAATTGTATGTATTCACGTACCAAGTGGTACCTACGCCATGACCCAACTAGGCCAGATAGCAGCCAGCAGCAGGTTGTGTGTTCGAGCGCATACCCAGCGCCCGAATTTGTCTACTCAGCAAAACAGCAGCCGGCACACATCGAGCGGCCCAAGTTGTCTATATATCCGCACAATTACATCCGGCGAAGAAACTGCAACAAATGACCAAACCTGGGGAAAAGCCAAAGAAAGCTTCGCCTTGACGAATACCTGCGGATCCCACGCACTGTGGGAATCTACTTAAGACGAAGCTTTCGCTCGGGTGCTCCTATCTAAATACATGTAAAACGAGAATTCGTTGTTCTCGGCAACCACAGCACCAAATTTTTCGAGGTTTGTTGCATTTAAAAGAAAAATTTAAAATATAGTGACTGTTTCTTTCGAGTTTTTGATTTCGGTCGTCAATTCTTTATAAAAATTATCAAACGTGACCATCAGGTTTACAACTCTGTAACTGAGCAATGAAAAATTATATCACAATTACGTGAATTGCATCGAATAGTACATGCAAAGATGCCAAAAGTGATATGTACGTAACACATGAATGTCAAAACAAATTATTATATGTAACTACAGCTTTTGCAGAACCCTTGCACACAAGTAACGAATTCACGTAAGATTTAAACTGATATATTGAATTTCTCCGCTTTGAATAATCTAATGAATGCCGTTTACAGAACCGCAATATCTGTTCTTAATGCAGAGCTACTAATTTGTAAACTTCGTGCTTCTATTTTTTTTCGAACTTTCGCATTGTTGAAAATCCTTGAAAAAAACTCAGGCCATAAATCGAAATTCCACTTCCAAGAGTCCCCAGAATTTAACTTCCTCTCTAAAATGCAACATATTTCATTAAACCCTGTCCAGGGGTTATCTCATAAAATCGTCTGTGCGTTTTACATATATTTGAATAGGCCATGTCGGAGTTGAGCCCGAGCTAAAGGTTCCTCTTAAGTTAAGCTTTCATTGGTGTTTGAAGAAACGCTGTTCATGCTTGGACACAATATGGAAGCAGAGATTGCACGAGCCAGTGGGGCATATTTTGACTGGGCTCACTTGTTGCACTCGATCATGCACATGCCAAGCATTACGACATACGAACCAACACGACAGCATGAAGATGATTGATTGTATGACGGCGACGCAAACATGATAGCGAGCCGCCAATGCTGGAACAATTCCGATGCTAGGATGACGAAGTAAGAATGAAAGTTGGAAGGACCACGGCGGCGTCACGACCCTGCAATGAAGACAATGGAATGTCGAAAACAAGATGACGGTCATGGGATGACGCCCCCATGTTATGACGACGATGGCATGGCAACAATAGGATATCGAGGCTAAAATGATTGCAGCAGTATGTCGCAAGTGGTATGGGCGACCATGGCTCGAAGATAACGGCGTGAGGACTGCGATATGGCTCCGCTGTGACGATGACAGAGTGAAGACGGCGGCACTCTGACGATGAAAAGAGATTGAAGGAATGATCACGATGGCATGGACTTGATGTAATCACGACGACGGCATGTTAACGACGGCGTGTTGGCGTTGTAGCTCACGCCCGCCTTACGTGCCTCACATTCCACTGCGGACCGGTACTGTCCTAGCGTGCATGACTGTAGACAGCCGGAATCAGATCGCTAGAATGAGGACGACCGCATGTCAGCAACAGCATGACAACGGCGGCATGATGACAGCGAAATGTCAATCCGGATGGATGCTCATGCGTAGCGCATTTTTCCCCCACACCGAGCCCTCATTCTCAAAGTACAAGCCGTGGCTATGACGAGAAGAATACAGTAGGATCACTATGACAGAACGACGATGGTAGAACGACCATGACGACATGAGAACGCAGGAATGATCACAAATAGGGATGTAAAAATAGGAGTGCCGTCCAGTCTGTGAGATTATCGACAAAGGAACAGTCACCGAGACAGGAGCAGCGCGAAAGTCGAAGGAAGACCCAAAGAAAGCTTCCTTCTTTTAACTATGGTAACAGGTGCCGGCACACGGACGGACCAGCGCACAGACTAGGAACCACGAATTGCAGACAATACTGTCCAACCTGAGCACCACACATACATGCCGGCATGCCCCACTTTGCACGGGCGATCATATACAACTTATGTAATTTGTTAAAGAGAATCTTGTACGCTTTTGTTAATGCGATTAGCCTTCTTTGGGAACTTCATCCAGTTTGCTCTATGTTTGTCTGTCTGTCCATCCGTATCTCACTTCTTTCAATCCAACTTGGCTCACTGAGTGGTCCGCGGCTTATTGTGTAGAGCATCGGGGCTGCTTACCGGATTAGAAACGAACCATCGGACCATCTTCGGTCACTGGGTATAGAAGACTAGGCCTACCTGATGTAAGTCAAACATACAGTGTTTCCGCAAACACTCAAAAATCTTTTTAAAAATTGCCTGTGGCAGATAGCATAATTCTAGTGTTTGAACTGGTCTACTCGAACAGGCAGACATCACTTGCACAAAAAATGCAAATGCGTCATCTACTAATTAAAAAATCACTTATTCGGGTTTTACCTAATCACTTCTCGGCACATATTGCAATTTACAAATTCTAGCCGGTGAGACTGCAAGGCATATTCACTTGAAAAGAATTGTGTGGATGACACCATTTACGAGATATGCGCCGTGAAACTTGCGCTAAAAATGCGCTGTCGTTTCACTTACTTTCTTAAAAAAACGTCGTTTTAGGCACTGAAGCACAAAATGAACTGAAACGCCAATGCATTTCTCCGCAAATCTTGCGAATTAATATCTTGCAACTAGTGCCATCCGGAGAATTCGTTCCAGGTGGATCCGCCTTGCGAACTCCCCGGCTAGAATTTGTGATGCTTTCAGCTGGAGATGGTTTCTGCCGGACTTTTTGAAGCATACAATGTTTTGCGGCAATGCATAAAGCAAAAAAAAATTGTCGAACCATCACATACAAAAAATACCTAATGTTTCAATATTTTGCGTAAAACAAAACCTGCTGTCTCTCAATATTTACACATCCAGAAATCAACAATGTATACCCAAGAAGTAATTTGTCAAGGTCGCTATAACATTTCGTTGGCCTGTTCTGTAGATTGAAGTACTCTTGAAGAATTTTTGAAAAGACATTGGCTTAACAAAGGCAAAACATATGTCATAAAAGATTCCGAATGTTTATGTAAGAAAGGAACATCGGCCATTGACCAACCGGTAGCCAAGAGCTTTTATTGTGAAAATGCGCTGTCATCTCTCGGTATACATCAGTCCGGTGTCTAATTTACGTTGTTTTATTGGTTTTCTATGACAACTATTCCATTTTCTTCTTTTTTTCTGGGGTTTTACGTGCCAAAACCAGTTCTGACCACCTGGGGTTTTTTAACCTGCACTATAACGCAAGCACGCGGCATTTTGTTATGTAAAGCTCGCGTTATAGGGATGAAGTTGGTGTTTTTCTTGCCTTTTTGCTTTGCACTTATATTAATGCCCATTATGACAGCCAACAAGATCACCCTTTTTTGTATTCATTTGTGAATGTCGAGAAGAAAATGGCTAAATAATATAGCTATTTTAAATATGGATGTGTATGCTGCACATTTTGTCTAGTTTTGGGGTCAAATGAATGTCCTTAATTTTGAAGATACTGTATTTCACTTACCAGTAGGTGAATTGGCCGCTGATAACTGCATTCAAGTTTAATTTGCATATTTATTAGCATGGTAATAACTGCACATTGGCCCACTAGTGACTGCTCATCCATAACAATCATTTCAGGTCTATTCGACAGTGACTTCATGCCGTTCTGGTTAAGTCGTCAACTATACAACAAAACAACACCAGGTCTAGGCGACATGGTAAAGGTTGCAGTGCAAATACTTTCGAAGAACTCTAAAGGCTTTGTTTTGCTCGCGGAAGGTGCGTATGAACAATTGTTTCAACTGAACATTTCTACTAAAATGGTTAGTCCGTCTACTTCTGCTTGCATCTATAGAATAAATAATTAAAACTTCGGCTAGTTCGACTGGTAAACTAGCACTAGAAAAACTACACGCGTCGTGTATTCAAGACATTCTTTATATATAACGCATTATCACCTGTTATCACCAAAAATATCCATAAAAATTTTGATACCGCAAAACAAAGGATCATTTCGGGACTTTAAATTTTACCTTCTCGTCAACACAATTCCAAACAAGTCTCCGGACAACACTAAACACTGACAGTGTATTAGCCTTGAAATAGCACGAATGGCTGCTAACGTAGAGGCCAGGATGGCCTACTGAGAAGAGCCGCATCTCCTGTCTCTGGTACGACGTGCTATGGACAACCTCAGCAAAGAAAAGAACTTGCTCTGTAAGATGTACTCGAAATATGTGTGATGCATATGGTGCCTTCAATTGATTGCGTCATAAATACATATATTCATTTACGATTAAACATAAAGCACCTCCATTTATTTTTCGAGATTGTTGCCGGTGATGATGTGCAGGAACCCAGGTGCTGCCGAGGGTGCGCTTGTTTTTTCTCTAGCTTATCTATTGATTCCCTGAAAGACATTTGGCTATAATCTTTGCAAGCATGGCCATTGCACGGGACCCCTTGCAAAGATTCAAAATTTGACTTGTGGAAGATTATTTCTAAGGGAAAAACTCACTGCCGCATGGCAGTGACATTGAGATGTCCGCACTTCAATACAAAACGTAACGCAATGAATACATGGTCATGTCCTGAGAGCGAAAGGAAATCTTGAGCCCATTATTTAAGACAGCGCAACTATATTCGCGCGGCACCCGAAGGGAAATGAACGAGTGCCCAGAATAAAGCTTACTTTTATGTTGCTTGCCAAACCCCATGGTCGTATCAGTTATACTGATATATAAATGCTACTACATTTGCCAACGTCCTTTTATTGCGATAGCAATTATATGGACACTCCAAGCGGATTTCTGGCATCGACGTCGCCGTGAGGTTCCATATAAATTCCAAGGGCGATAAAATCATTGCCGCACGCTGTATGCTGTATGTGGGCGTGAACGCATGCGAGGGACACGTGCTTTCACGGGGAGCGAACGCACGGCGGAGAGCAAACGCGACGTCTTCCGTTGCGCGAAAGGCCGTGGGGGATGGGAGGGAGAGAAGGGGGGAGACGTCATGCTGCGGCACCAAATGCGTATCTTGCGACCGGGCGCAAGGAGAAAAGCGGGAAGTCAGCGCGGGCGGGAGGGGGGGGGGCGGCTTCTGCTTTGCGAGCAACTGCGTACTTGTACTTTGCGCGGCGATGGGCGGTAGCGCACACCGTATCTTGAAGGCGATCTGCAACACGGCTCCTACCTTTGTATGCGCTGTGCTCTCGTCGCTCAATTTCCGTTGAAGCGATAGACCGCACGAACCTTCGCTCGCGGCTGCTGGTGCGTTTGCTCACGCCAGCATTTTGACAGTGGTTGTGTGTGGTCCTCGCGTGGGATCGTCGAGTGTTTGCTTCTGCGCGCGGACACCATGCTTGTTAATTCAATTAGTAAGCGAAGGTGTCCAAGTTTATACAGCGGATAAAACTGCTGTCCTTACTTCGTTTAGCTCTCTACTAATTTGCTATAGCAATTATTGCTTCGCCTTTCGGGCGCAAGTGCGAATTTTTTTCATCAATCATTAGCAAAGTTCCGTGTCACTGCTTAGTACTCACACTACGTTTTGCTGCTTGTTCGAGTTACAAGTAATTTACAGACCCACGTCACCATTTTACATCAATAGTTCTTATCTCCTAGTCGTTTTTACATTCGCAGGTGTCTGTCCTTCGATAGAAACCCAGACTACTTTGACAATAAAAAAATAAATTATGTAGATCCAACACACTTGTTAGAATCTATTGGATGCGAAGCTTTAGTAAAACTATTAGAATAGCTTTTATTAAATGGCCTCTACTAAATAAGTCCTTGTGCAACTAACAGCAATGCACACAATTTCGTTTACTTTCGCCCTATGGAACCTGTTCTCTTACAATGTTTGTTTATCCTCACAAAGGTCACAACTTTAATACCATGTAATCTTCATGTGTATGCTCTACATCGCTCACAAGCAATGCCGAAGTGCGAACTGCAAACCAAAAGGATGTGCAGTGGGACGTATACCCAGCGATTTCACAAGGATGAAGGCAATGCAAGATGCTTCTTGGGAGATGAATGGTGATGACAGGTGTATGTACTGATATGTACGACAGATATCTGACTATATTTAAGAATTATATGCCTGCAACAAAGTGGCACACAGCCATTTTTAAGGATTGGCCTAGTTCGCGCACACACCCAGTTGTACATGCCAAATTGATAACTCAATGAAAATTGAGTAAATCAAAGAATCAATTAAATATTCGACGCCATTCCATTAAGAGGTCATCGTGCTTTAGAGATACCTGTGAGCCGAAAATACTTGTTCCTGTTTTGTGTAGGAACTCAAATTTATTGTGTTCTTCAGGCGAAACAGAGGTGTGCTTACTCTCGCTACTTTGACCGTCAGCGTATAAGCCCGCTCACTGGTACTCTCCTTCGGCCCACATATGACCTTCATTTATGTGTTCATATGCATAACCGCCGAGATACTGACCTGCCGAGAAGACCGCAGCTATGCCACCCGGGAGGGTAAGACAAAAATATTCGCTTGATAAGTTACTCTGCCCAGCAACAATTCAGACTTCGCACCAAAAGATTACCACTCAAAGATTCTACCTTCCATTCTTCCATTCCGCCGTTGCTGAAGCAAATAGTACTGCGCATTGACAATACTCTAGGCAGCCTCATAAGCGCTCGTATAACAGATTGGCTCACGCCCTGCTCTGAATCATTTCCATTATAAGTACCGACGTGAAAGACTATAACGAAGTCACTGGCGAGAAGCCAAATGCTGGGTAGGAATGAAGAGGAAGAAAACCCGGCAAAACCCTTTTCACGATGAATTTCGACGCTAATGGGGTTTGCATTAATGCAGTGTAGCCACATACTGTATTGCCAACGCCGAAACAGGTACATGGACGTGCATATAGTGCTTAAAAATGTTTCAAAAACAATTTTACGCTTACCGCTGCACGGCTCGCGCTCAAATTTTGCAGAAGAATCGCACGTCGACTTGGAGCAGTGCGTATGTGGTAATCGTTTTGTGTTAGTCTTAAGTGAACCTCTTTGCTGCCAAATTGGATCACTGGGTATGCGCGCGTACGCGTGTGCTGCTCTACGACAAAAATAAAATATGCTTTCATTTTCTCCGGTGCTGGGTGGAATCAAGCCCACGACATACGGGTTTCTCATGGACCGCACCCCGACGCTTTAGCAGAGTGCGCCTCAAATGCACTGTGGATATGTGCCGATTTTCAATAAACTTCTTTCACGCTAATGCTTTAGGGAACTGCGCCATAAGCGCACTGGACATCTGTCGAGCTTCCATGAAGCTCTCGCCAAATTGGGTCTGAGTACGTGCCACTGAGTGTGCGGCACGTGAGCGAGCAATGCTCAACGTTCGCACGCACTGGCGTGCCATGCTTCTGGTCTCGGAAGCCACGCGCGGACTTTTCTTCAGCGACACTGAGTGGCGCCATTTGTCTAGTTAGAAGAGTTAGAAGCGCGCGAGAGGAACGCGGCTGCCGCATTACGCGTTTCTCGATGTTCGCCAGGCACTGGCGCGCCATGCATTTCGGAGGCAACGCGCATGCTCCGCAGCAGCGCTACTAGATGGCGCCGAGTGTACACATCTCATACTAAAACAAAAAGGACAACGGAGATTTACAACGATAACACAAAGGGCAGTGCCTTGCTATTTGAGGCTCGAGCCGGTTGCCTGAGGACGAAAACATATCGGAACAAATATTCGGAACTAGATGAGACATGTGTATGCTGCAGTAAAGATCCAGAGACCACTCAGCACATCCTGATGGAATGCGACGGGATCCACCCACCGAGAACCATAGGTAACGTGCAACTCCCAGAAGCGTTTGGGTTTAAAGTGGAAGGAAACATAAACAGATCAGCCGTAGAGATCAGCAAGAGACGGTTAGAGTACTGGTGGAAAAAAAGCAAGGAAATGATGGATACGACCTGATCTCTTAAAATCATAGGCAGCGGCACAAGGTAAATTTTTGAAAAAGAAAAATAATAATGAAAGGTATACAAAAATGCTATATAAAGAACATGTATAGTATACCTGATTAAATCAAGCAGGCTAGGTGACTATTTGTCGCCGCCCCGTTTCAAAGGGGATGCCAATAAATCATCATCATCATCATACACAAATTAATTAGACGGAGACGATACGTTGCGTCACTATATTGACTGAAAGCTAAGCGCATTGATGTCGACAGTCACCGTGAGATGGGCCGCTTGCTTACTCCACTGTTTGCCCGATGGTTCGCTTTGAACCCTGTTCTCTCAGCACATCTGCTCGATGCTCTAACCATTCGACTATGAAATACACAGTGATCCAGGTTGTTGGGAAAACGATTAGATACACAGAAACATACTTAGCCCCCGAAAGTGCGGGAATTACCCTAAGAAAGATAACGCATTAAAAGGTTAATTCATTTTTTATGGAAATATATTCAATGAAATTCTTAATGAATTTTAGTAGGAAAAGTGCAAAGGAAATTGGGTTAAATGGAGTGTCATATCCCGTTAACTTGAACACCGAAAACGCAGTCGTTGAAACCTGGATCATTGCGCAGATATGCCTGAGGGGTAATACTGAGTTATGGGATGAAGATGTTGCGAAACAATAACAATGTAAGCGGGAGAGGCCTATCACCGGATACTGAGGAAGCAGTTGCTTTTCTGTACGTCGGTTTATTATTGGTTATTTTTACTTTGCAACAGCAACAATAACAATGGTAACAGTAGACCGAATATACTGAGAAATGATGGCGACATGATCACCGTTACCAGTGAAGATATATTGGTGGTATAAGGGAATGCCAAGCTCAATGAGTACAACCTGCGATGAGTCGTCATCAATGCTACAGGTACCACGCTGTGATGGCTACTCTGTAGTTGAGCGAACACTGGTCGGATTAGCCCCTTAGATTGCAAGGAACAACATTACTTGCCGACGCATCAAAATGTACCAGAGCAAGTGTGTTTTGTGAAGACGGCTACATGAGCCGAAAGTTATCAATGCGGCTGAATGGACACGAAGAAAATTTTTGTAGAACGATATGGGGCGTGCTATTTATCTTATTTTGTTGAAAATAGCGGACACACGAATGTAGCCGCACTTCTCCTGAAGTGGCAGGGAAATATCCATCTGGCATCAAAAGTACCAAGCTGGAACAGTACCCTAAGTCGAAGAACATCACATTTTATTGGAAATAAGCGTTAACAGTGATAAACGTGGCTTTTTTCAGCTCTTATATTACAATGTGTTGGTAGTAGCTAGAGCGTACGTCCATGGATGTCTACTGAAATGATAGGTGCCTGTTTTATTGGCAGAGACAATGTAGATGGAGTTCACAAGAGGATGGTTGTAGGATTTCATGTGTAACGTATGTCGCACTGACTTTGGCACTGACCCATGCGCCTTTCAGCGGACAGGTTATTTCTTTACAAAATTCATGGACACAAGTAATGTTAGACAATCAAAACAATTCCGAAGTATTGTAAAATGATTTATGCACGTCAAGAGCACTCCAACAGCAACGAACCATTGTAATTAGGGAAATGAATGTTGCCCGGTGTCCGACCTGCCACTAGTTTGGCCCATATATATTTCGTAAACGGTAGACGCTAAATGCATACTGGAGCATCATGAAATGGTATAAGTATGTGCATCAGCAGCACCTTCAAATATTATGTTACGCATCGTAATTAAACAAGAAATCATCGCGCCGCGGATTTGTCCGGTATAACATTAGCTTATCAGTCTGTCTTAGCACGTGTTGGAGCCGTGTTATTGAAAGCTGCAGCTGCGTCTAGTGATTTCGCCTCATGGTGTTAAGGATGTTCGGCTGCCTGTGACTCATGCTCACATTGCCTGTGCAGAGTGATTGGGAATCGCATCGGAAGATAACAAAAGCAGCTTGCTTACTGAGCTTGCTCTACCGGACACAGTGCAACATGAATTGCGCAGTTGCGTGTTTATCTTTGCATGCATTGAATGCCTAGCATTGGAAATGCATTCCGTGCATTGTGTGAGGTTTTTGTGTGTTTTGCCACTCTTGTTGAGCTAGTTGAAATGAATTGCTTGGTTCTAAACATTCAAGCCCTAACAATACCCAAGAAAACCAACGTCAGACTTGCAAACTAATACATTGATACAGAAAAAGAAAGAAGTACACATCAAGTATTATTTCGAAGTGCCGATATTGCACACCGCTGAATTGGGCGGTTATTCTTAACTTGTTGTGATAGTGTCTAATTCCCTTTCCTTTGTAGGTGGACGCATCGACCACGCTCATCACGTTAACCTCGCGCAGCTCGCCCTGCAGGAGACCGTGGAGTTTGAAGGAGTGGTCGGGGCGATATCACAAATGCTTCCTGAAAATGAAACACTTATCGTCGTTACGGCAGATCATTCTCACACCTTAAACATTGCAGGCCACCCACCACGAGGAACCAACATCCTTGGTATATAGTAACGTTTCTAGGCATTTATTCTGCTTTAGCTTATCATTTATAATTTCACTGACTGACTAATGCCTCTCCGCGCGCCCTAGAATTAACACTGTTCGGCGTCTGCTGATGCTACTTTCACAGTCTCACCATACCAGCTTCTACTCTGTCGTCCTCGTGTCCATCTATGCTCTATTGGCACCCATTCTGCCACTCTAGTACTAAACCACCGGTTCACCATCGCAGGCTTGTACTCCTAAAAAAACAATTGCCGACCCGAATGGGAATTGGCTCCTTTGGCACGACTACCTCAATCGTAAATTTTGCTCTAGCTACAATTTAAATATTGACGAGTCGAAAGAGCTAAGCTTCTCAGTGGCTGCCACGGAAATTCAGATTTCTGAAGTTTTTGATGAAAAGGTCGGCTTGAACATTCTTGACTGGTTTAGTCACTCTTGAATAAGTGCTTCAATGACCTTTGCCCTCATCTAAACAAATAACGCATTGGAATATTTCTCAACTCAAAACTTTTTTTTTATCTGCATGCTTAAAAACCGAGGTTTAATTCTCAAAACCAATGCACGTGGAACCACATCAAGGTTCTACAATTCCCCATTAAGCGGAGGTGACATGTCTACCATTGCTCATGTTCAGCAGGAGCGCATGGCAAAATGGCGCAGAAGTATTGAATGCTAGAAGGCATAAAATGTAAAATTGTAGCAGAGCTTTGTACATTAAAAAGTAGGCCGGTAACCTTCCATAGAGTGTCATAACATGCAGAGGGCATTCAGCATCTATAAGTGTCGAACGTTTAATATAACACAAAGGGAGACTATGTAGCATAAGTATATTAGGAAATACTGCAAGGATTAAGGTAAAATGTAGCGTCTTTATCACCACTACTCGAAGGTCACGGAAAGTCACTAACCGATATCTTTGAGCAGAACTGTATGTAATCTGTCATCTCCCAGGCTACCTGATGTTGCCTAAATATAATGGCCAGCAAGGCTCTTGAAATGAACTTAAGAAGCACGCTAACAATGATTGAAATTTTAATTATATCCCTAAAACTAAAGGAAGAGAAACAGAATAGTACGTGACTAGCACTATATTACAATATAGTAGCCATCTGATAACTGGCTTGGCATTGATTTAGGCTTTTACAAAAAGAAATGAAGTATATCTGGTTAGCCATTGAAAACCCGTACTGTTCTGCGTATCTTCTGGGGCGCTATAAAAATACATTCGAATTAGGACAACCACAATATTTATTGCCACTACGGGTGCTACGCTATGGGTAAATCTTGGTGAAGATTAACAGTTCTACCGCAATCAGTGGTGGGCTCATTTGTTTTACTTAAAATGTGAACTACCGTTTTTTATATCAAGGCATTAAACTTTGATATGTGTAAAACACAGAACTCTCGCTGTCAGTCACACGAACTTGGGTGACAGTAACTGTAAAATAATTATTTTTTAAATTGCAAAAGAACTTTAATGACAAAACGTTTTATGGATACCTTCGCACTATGGCTTTAATATCTGGTAACTGACGCCAGTGTCTCCAAACTACTGAGAGGGCTTCCCTTCAACACTGACTTGCATCGATTCCACCACACAATTATATATGCGCTGAATAGATTATTTAATGGTATTGTCAATATATACTGGTTGTCACAGTTATACAGTTTCTGCCGTCAACCACTCCTAATACGACATTGCCGAAATAGTATCCTTCTTCCTTTTTTTTTGCATTGTTTTCAGAAATTGTTCTTTTCACGAAATCCCAAACCTATAATTGTGTGCCCGCCAACGCTTTATTCTTACAATACCTAAAGAGTGATCTTTCTTTACTTTGAAAAAAAGGTTTTGCTGGAACAACAGAGACAGAAAACCCGGTTGAATACACCGTGCTTTCCTACGGCGTTGGACCAGGAGGGTATAGACCACTTGTGAATGTGACTTTAAAAAACACAAGTAAGTTGCCTTACCTGTAGCTAACGTTTCACTTACCTATTTCCGCACGGAAATATAGTTCAACGCTGAATGCTTTTCTATTGCATTCTTTCATTTGAAAGAATATTTGTTATTACCTAACTGTGATGCACTTTTCTTCCCATCAGCGGACATTTTCTTTCGACAGCAAGCGGCATTTCCCATGAAGTTGGCCCCTCATGGTGGTGAGGACGTGGCCGTCTACGCCAAGGGAACCTGGGCGCACCTCTTCAGTGGCGTCCATGACCAGACGTACATTCCCTACGTCATGGCCTACGCAGCGTGCATAGGACAGTTCAATGGCACCGAGTGCCACGAATGCAAGTCGTTAACCTAGGTGATTGCGTCGTGAGAGGGGAACTTGGCGGGAGGAATCACTCCGTCAATCGGACAACCTCGTCTATGCAAACGTGTTACCCCTACTGCTCAGTCAGATGACGGACAGGCGCTACCTACTTTACGTAGCGCGTAAAAATATTTCGCCACATATTTGGGTGTACGTCGAGAATCCCAAATCCTATAACAAATGGAAAGGCTGAGTCAAAATCTATAAAAAAAACGTCTCTCACCTTCTCAAATATATGGGGCGTGCAGTAATGCATAAAAAAAACTGCGATTTTCTAATAAACCTTTGCCGAAGCACAATGGTATCCCGCCGCACTTGCATGTCAATAAATGTTATACTGACATTCGCTTCCTTCCTCACTCATTTAAAGAAGAAATAAACTTTATTTAAGGAGCCGGCACTTTGCTTTTAGTGGCCTCAGGTGTCGGCTTATTTAAACGTGCAATAAAGTGCTGGCTTCTTGCCACACACGAAGTTATAAAAAAAAATGCTGTGCAGCCTTTATACCAAGAACAACACTGGTTACGATTTAAAGTCGTTTTCTTTTATCCGCACCATTCGCTTTTCTTTACATATGCAATTATTGCAGCCGCAAAGCTTCTGTTGCTGGTAACATCATTTTTGTCTGGGAGCCAAAACAATGCAAGCATTGATGTTTACGCCAATCTCATCGTACGCAGGCACACATACAATAATTATGTGCACGGAAAAGCCTCGAAGAGTCCCCTTTGAAATGTGGTTTTACCGGCGGCTCTCGTCCTTGCAACTACAGGGGGGAACCAAGTGAATTTTGTCGCAGCATGTCAGAAGCTTCTACGGTGATAAAAGTTTGCTTGAGATAAAATATTCCCCATGCATACATTCAAGAGCACCATCAATGCATGGCAGAGCGTGCACGCCCCAACCACCGCGGTGGCTCAGTCAGCTAAGGCGTTGCGCTGCTGAGCACGAGATCGCGGGATCGAATCCCGGCCGCAGCGGCCGTATATCGATGGAGGTGAAATGCAATAACGCGATAGAGGTGAAATGCAATTCTAGTTCATGAGCTGGTCTACTCGAAGAGGCGGACATTACGTGCACAAGAAATTGAAATGCATAATCGAATAATGAACAGAAATTCACTGATTAGGTTTTTAACTAATTACCTGATGGCCCATATTGCAATTTACAAATTGTAGCCGTGGAGTTCACAAGGCTGATCCACTTGGAACGAATTTCTCGGGATGACACAAGTTTAGAGATATTATTTCCCGAACATTGCGGAGAAATGCATTGGCGTTCCAGTTAGGTTCTCTACAAAACGTCCCTTTTTGCATTGAAGCACAAAATTAACTGGAACGCCAATGCATTTCTCCGCAATGTTCGGGAATTAATATCTCTAAACTTGTGTCATCCCGAGAAATTCGTTCCGAGTGGATCAGCCTTGTAAACTCCACCGCTACAATTTGTAAACTGCAATATGGGCCGGGCCATCACGTAATTAGTTAAAAACTTAATTGGTGAAATTTGGTTAATTATTCGATTATATTTCAATTTCTTGTGCAAGTAATGTCCGCCTGTTCGAGTAGACCAGCTCATGAACTAGAATTGTGCTATCTGCCCCAGTCAACATTAAATAAATTTTCAAAGTGTTCGCTGAAACACCCTGTACATACATATACATGAGGTCTCTTGGACATGTATCCGACCTATAGCCGAAGAAAAAAAAAACTGGCATAACTGGAGCGTTCTAAACCTTCAAAGTAGTCTCCTTGGGACTCCACTGCTCCCATCGCAAGAAGGCCTCTTTCGGAATGAAGTTTAGCTCAGCTGTCGTTGCAGCTATAATGTCCTCTCTTGTCTGAAATCGCCCTCCTTTCAATGACCGCTTAGTTTTCTGAAACAGCCAGAAGTCGCAGGGGGCCATATCAGGAGAGTATGGAGCCTGTTGAACTACAGGACTGTGGTGTTTCGCCAAAAAAGTCTGAATCAAGTGCGAGGAATGTGCAGGAGCATTGTCGTGATGGATGCGCCAATTTCCTGTTGACCACAACTATGGTCTGTTGTGCCATCCAGCATCACGTAGGCGACGGAGGACATCCCTAGTACTCTTGGTGATTGTTTGACCCTGTAGTGCGTACTCATGGTGTACCACACCGCGTGAGTCAAAGAAAGCAGTCAGCATCACTCTAACATTGCTGCGCACTTGGCGGGCCTTCTTTATTCTTGGTGACGTGCAATGCTTCCACTGTGACGAGTGGGATTTGGTTTTCTGGTCGTACCCGTACACCCAAGACTCGTCACCAGTGATTATGGTGCTCACGAAGGCGGGGTCACTGTTTGTGGAATCCAGCATGTCCAATGAGACTTCAACACGAAGTTGCTTTTCCTCCACCATGAGCAGCTTCGGCACGAATTTCGCCGCAACTCTCTTCATGGCCAAATCTTCGGTCATAATGGAATGTGCAGAAAGAGTGTGCTGATGCCCACCTCTTCCGCAATTTCTCGGATAGTCACACGACGGTTCAGCATCACCACAGCGTTCACTTCGACAATGATCTGGTCATTTCAGCATGTTGATGGCCGACCTGAGCGTGGCTCGCTCTCCACCGATGTGCGGCCGTCGTTAAACCGGTTGTACCACTCCTTAATCTGTGTGCTGCTCATAGCATCGTCACCGAATGCTGTCTGAATCTTCCTCATGATTTCCACTTGGCTGTCGCCCAGTTTCTGGCAAAATTTGATGCCGTAGCGCTGCTCCAGTTGCTCCGGCATTTTCCTTGCAATAAAAAAAAAACGAGGAGAGCACTGCGACCTACCTCACTCAAACGCTGCGTCCCAGCGACTGACGCTATCGGCAGGCGGGAAAACATTCACGCATGCACACGAAGGTTCAAGGTCGGCTGATACTAGCGCTTGTTTCATATACATCAGGTGTTCGCAAAAAAAAATACAGTCGGATACTTTTCTAACAGACCTCTTATATATATGTATTGCAACTGACGGTGGTCTGCTCCATACCCCCGTCAGTTACGGTTTGCCCCCGAAGAGACAGGACGTGTGCTAAGTGCGCTTGGGAAAACACTTTGCAATGACCTCAAAGAGGTGTGCTGCAATGCTAACGTATTTATGACGCATTTCCCGCTAAGTTACCATTTTTAATATACATAATTATTAAAAATCACCTGCGGAAGATAGCTTAAATAGCGAGTAATCAAAATTCATAGGTGTATATGGACAAGTTGCTTCCGCCAGGTGCCGCTCACTGCAGCTGGCTAATCTACGTCACCGGGAACGATCACAAGGAGCTGCTTGGTTTAAAAATCTATTTACAGGAATATTATATTATATTATTACAACCAAAGATATTAGAGTAAAATGGGCGGTCGTTTTGTAGGGGCCGTCTTGCTTCGGCCTCAAAACACCTTGTGTCTGCGGCGACCCTTCCAGCGCAACACCAAAAGCAACACTTTCGCAACACTCTTCGTGCGTTCACCTCAGAGTCTCCTCTCTCTCGGTAAACCCAACCCTCAACTCTGTAAACGGGTGTGGCGTCGGCTCCAATGGGTCAAACCGCTCGAGCCAGTTGAGCACACACAGGTTGTTGGCGTCTCAAAGCGGCATTCCCGCCTCTCCTCTTTTCAACTGGCCAAACTGTGCAGGTATGCTGCGGACCTTGCAGTATAGTTATCTAATTAGCAAGATTTTTTAGTGAGTTTTCACGGCATATTCACTTGCAGCGAATACTGAAGATGCCACCTGTTTCAAGATATGCGCCGTCAGAGATGCGGAAAATTGCACTGTTGTTCCACTTGCCTTTATCAGAAAACGTCGTTTTATGCATTTAAGCAAAACTGTAACTGGGACGCTAAAATATGCTGTCGCCAGCTTCGGGAAACAATATATCGAAACTGGCGTCATCCTGAAAATTGGTTCTAAGTGGATATGCCTTACAAACTCACCCGCTACAATTCGTAAATGAGAATAAGGGTCGTAAAGTAAATAATGCCGAAGCTCATTAGTGAACTCGTGTTAATGGGTTAATTATGCATTTCGATTTGTTGTACAAGCGATGTCCGCCTCTTTCAGTAATGCAGCTAAATATCTTGAATTATGCTATCTGCCAAAGGCTAGATTTAAAAATTTTGTTGCACCTAAAAAAATACGGTATGCATCTCTTGCTCATGCCCCAACGCTCGGGTGCGTTAAATAGCTTTTATAAATATTTTTTTGAGTCGTTAAGGCATTGTCCATGCTGTGTCATTGTGTTCTTGAGCCTTGGTAACTCATTCCCATACACTTAAACACTTTCTTGCATTTTGGTTCATTCTTTCGAAATGTACTCTTTTTTAACACGTAATACACACTTCATATTCATATTCATACACATAATTACACCTGGATACACACAGATCAGCAGGGCTACTGATGTGTAACATTCTATCTCGCAGTCCTGGTTTTTTATAAGTGCCATTTTATATAAAATAAATTGACCTACACTGCCGAACCCCTTTATTTTTCTATCTTTGCTATCAAAAAGAAGAAACATACTTTTTTTTCTTTCATAAGTTGCACTGCATGCAACGCCTGTGCACACTGGTCGTAATAGAAAGACGTAATAGAATAGAATTGTCATAGATGATCTCATGGGATTGTATCACACGCATTAAAACGCCGTATCACGCACATCGTAATTGGAACTGCATGCTTTAGCTTGCAGCCCTTGGTGTGGAAGAAATGTGCTACCCTGTCAAGAAATTACATGAGAAAGATAACGTGCGAAAACGCGCGAGATCACACGGGAGTACTTAAACGAATCGAAGAGTTCGAGGGCTCGTAAATACTGATCGTTCCGATGGAGTTTATGCAATTGGTTTTCAGTGGAGTCTGTGTCATTGTTACCCCATTGCTGTATAGACAGATTTCAGATGGCGATGCTAACTTCTGCATAAATATTATTGATGTATTTAATATAGAAAGCTAATAGCACGTTCTAGAAATGTCAAGAAGCGTAGTTATCATGACGTTAACGTTTGACGTGCGACGGTGACCTTACAAAAAAAGAAAGAGAAAACGCCATGAGTCCACTTACGGTGGGCGCGTCTTATCGAGAAGCATGGCCTCCTAGCAGCTTTTTCTCAGCGGCTGGATGCAGCATTGAGAAATGT
Organism: Dermacentor silvarum; assembly: GCF_013339745.2. Classification (NCBI taxonomy): domain Eukaryota; kingdom Metazoa; phylum Arthropoda; class Arachnida; order Ixodida; family Ixodidae; genus Dermacentor; species Dermacentor silvarum. The sequence continues at coordinate 96,172,585 of NC_051158.1, forward strand.
GAGCCGTCAAGCAAACTATAGGCTCCCGTGTGCGTCACTGAACGACAGATTAATTTCCGAGAAGTCTGGTTAGCTGTGCATACACCGGTCAAACCCGCGCTGCTGCTCCTCTATGCGAGCGACTGTGCTACTTGCTTTATGATTTATGAAGGTTACTAAATGTTTGTGCATGGTTTAGAGGTCAATAATTTTACGAGGAACTGATGACGTGAAACAAATACGCATGTATTCACCTTTTTAAGTTTAGGATGGCTAAGCAATAAATGAATAAAGGCAACATCAAAAATAAGGCATTAAAGGACCAATGACGAGCCGGGAAGTTAACCAGGATGGAGCTTGGTTAACTACCCTCCACTTGCGGGAAAAAATACAAAAGAGCAACGACATTATAATACTAGTACGGCTGTATTCCACTGTCTCTTGGGCCTGTGAGATTATTATCTAAAAAATGTCGCAGTGTTGCCCGAAAGGCGAAGCATCAATTGCGATAGCAAATTAGTAGAGAGCTATACGGAGGAGGGATAGTAGTTTCATCTGCTGCATAAACTTGTACACATTCGCTTACTAACTGAATTAAGAGACGTGGTGTCAGCGCGCATAAGCAAACATGAATAGATCACACTTGATGACCACAGACAACCACTGTGAAAACGCTGGCAGTGAGAGAAGGTTCGTGGGGTCTATCGCTTCAACTGAAGCTGGGCGGCGAAAGCACAGCGCATACAAAGGTCAGAGCCGTGTGGAGATCGCTTTCTCGATACGGTGGGCGTGATAGCCCGCACCGGCGCAAAGTATACAAGTACGCAGTTGTTGGCAGAGTAGAAGCCCCCCTACCCCTTCCCTCCTGCGCTGCCTTCCCGCTTTCCTCATTTCGCGTGGGAGATTGAGTCACCAGTTCCTCTTGCGCCTGATTACAAGATACGCATTTGGTGCCACTGCACAGCGTCGCCCCCTCCCCCTCCCTTCCTCCCATACCCCACCTCCCCTCTCCCCTTCGCGCGACGGAGGATGTCGAGTTTGCTCTCCGCCGTGCGTTCGGTCTCCGTGAAAGTGCGCGAGGATTTTACCGCCCTTAGACTTTATACGTAACCTCACGACGATGGCGACGCCGATAGCAGAAATCCGCTTAAAGTGTCCATATAATTGCATTCGCAATAACATGTGGTATTTGGTAAGTGAAATGCCTTCAAGAAGTTGTAGTTTTCACTCCACCTTGATCTGGGCTGCGAAGAATGTGGATAAACAAGCATTGGACAGCTATTGGAAAGTGTCGGAGAAAGCACTCATTCGCAAACGGCTCTGGACAGCGGACAATGTTGTGTGGCATCACGCAGTGCAGTATTTAACCAAGGAGAACAGACAGAAGAAAAAAATCCAGTGAATAAACTCACGTGATACAAACTAAGGGTCTGACCACTTCACAGCTACAAAGCGATATCAATCAGTACACATGAGAGGGCGCCATGACGGTAAATAAAATGAAACAAACTCAGAACGAGTGTAGAAGACGGAAACCTGAGGAAGATGGGGTTCACTGTGTGACAGAATGAGCGACTGGTAAAGGAGGGCTGGCCAATAATTCTTGAGAATAACCGTTACCAATCAAACTTGAGAAGCCCTTTAGAAGACAGCTCCATTTAAATTAAGGCTAGCTGCGGTTTTTCAAGTGACCTGAATCGTAAATACGAGCACCTTAATGACATGGCCAATATAGGCGATGTTCATGGGAGAATTGGGGTGAGAGTTTCTACGTAACGGGACTTTCACGGTCACCGTAGCTCGTCCATGCGCCTGCGTTGTAACTCCGGAGTTCCCCTACGTACCTTAAATAAATACAGCTCTTTTCGCGCTAGATAAAAGTGCAAATAAATTGTATTGTAGACTGTCCAAATGCATTTTGATAGCTTCACAAATGACTTAATATGCACACCAACAGCACCTTAAACTTTTGCTAAGCATCGTCACTTCGTCAAGTTCGCGCCATTTGGCGAGTGCTGCAATGACTCCGGTATTGGTTCGCAGGGGCATATCTGGGGAGGAGGCCATACGGGCGAGCCCTCCGCCCCCGGCCAAGTGCGGGCCTACCCCCTACCCCCGAAAAGAATTATTGTCTACACCACTGTTCATGCAGCGGAATTGCACTAGCATCGTGATTGGCGAATTGGCCTACGCAACATAGAGCTAGGCCCTTCATAGCGGTAGTTGTTGGTGTCGTTGTGTTCATAGACAGCGGGAAAATACTAAAAGTAGGACGCTTGCTGGAGTTGCTTCCCACCGTCATCACCTCACGTCGTGAATAGTGTTGTTCTTTGCACGGGTGCTCAATGTTTCGCATTATGTATACTTTCACAGCACCGTTTGTAGTTGTGAAAGGTTTTACCTACTTGCGCGGTGTCGTATAATATTGTATACGTTCCGCCGGCTTCGGCAATACAAGCCGTTCAGAAAGAGCGTAAACACAAGTGCATTTTCTTAGTTTTGCAGACTGCCTCGATTTTAATGCACATGCAAAGATGTCACGACGGACGCGTTTGGTTAGGGTGGGGTGGGGGCTACAGAATAACTTTAACCAGCTGGTGGGGTTCATGAAATGTCTCCGTAATCCCCTAGATTTGAACTCGTGTCTGCATTATCCACAGCAGAACGTCATTGCCACTGAGCCACTACGGCTTGTCGTGGTCGGTAGTTTGCAGAAGCATGCAGCGTGCACCCACCTGTAGGCACGCTGTGCTCACAATCTTTTGCAAAGCAATGATTCCAAGTACTTGCGGGCGCCAAACATCGACCTTCGGCGCCCATCTGTACTATCGCACCTGTAAAAGGCGGTAACTTCAGTTGAAAACCTCCGCTTCAACTAACATACATGCAGAAAAGACTGCACTACAATTTTAATAGTCTATCGTAGCTTCACTTGTAGCCGATCGCTCGTTTGTGCACTCTATCTTGCAATGTTGGCGCGAACGAATAACGTCTACTCGGCAGCGTCATGGTATCTACTGCCTTCATTCCGGCCTTTTGGCACTTGGTGCTCAAAGCTCAACAGGCCCACTGGAATTGAGGTTCCAATATAGAGTTCTGACAATTTCGCTTATTCGTAGCAGCTTGAGGAGATGAGCTTATCTTTGGGACACTGTGGTTTGTTTCTCTGCCATGTGTCCTTCTGTATCAAGAATCAACCAGTATAATGGGCGGCTCGTCCTTTGGGTTGACAAACGTTGCTGTGCTGCCACCTGTCGAAGCACATTGATGTTTGATAAAAGTGCGCAATGGTGATGCACGTTGTCTTACGAACGCTTTGAGAACGATAGTGTGTGTGTGTGTCACGCTTAGCATTCGGTCTAATGTTTTAAAGCGAGTAGCTTACGTTGGTTCTTGAGCCCGTTTTCGTGGACGCGGATGGACTTTCTCCGCTGATGCAAAAGCGCTGATGCACAGGGCGCGTGCTTTCGAGCAACTGAGTTGCTGTTTGAGGCGCATGCGCTGCTGCGAGAGAGCTTTGTGACGCCTGAAAGTTTAGACGCTGCGTAAGCGGTGGTGGGGCGTGTTCGCCCACGAAGTGCGCTGCGCGTGTCTCGTCGAGATGAGATGTTGGCGGTTCCCCACAGCTTTGCTTAGACTGCCTCCCGTAGTGTGCGGCGCCCGCACCTGGTATCCGTGGAGTAAACAAGCGCTGAAGCAAGCGCAAGTGCACAGCCGTTCTAAAGCCACCGTCATCAGTCTGTCATAATTTCTGTTGTCAGGCCGTCTTGGTCATGCTGCCACCATCATCTTTATCGTCATCATTTCTTCATCACACTGTCCTTGTCGCGCCGTCTATCGAAATAAGCCGACAATAATTTGTGCCGCCACTATCAAACACGGTTATCGGCGTCACCAGTGTACGTCGGAAATATTGTTAGCGTTGTTATTTAATTTCTGCGATCCGCATAAACTATTCGCTTATCTTCCCAATCTTCTTCGATGGTTTCTGCAAGAATTTTTGCTTTATGGACAAAACGCTCTTAGTGTAGCGAGAGAATGTTGACTTTGATATATCTTTAGAAGTTGTCACAAAATGTCCGGATTGTGGCGATCCCTTCTGCACTTTACAACACATGCTCTGGCGGTGTCCCTCGTTACGGGACTACGATAATCTCACCACGGAAGAGGAGTGGGTGGAGGCGCTCAAGAGCTCCGACCTCACCGCTCAGCTACGGGCTGTCCAGAGAGCCCACGACGCGGCGGTCAGGCACGGCCTGCCCGTCCCAACGTGGGAGCGGCCCGCGGTGGCTCCTCCCCCGTAAGGGGTTCTCGGAGTCGCTCCTCAGGACCTAAAATAAAGTTCACTGCCTGCCTGCCTGCCTGCCTGCCTGTCACAAAATGAAGCTTAGCTGCATACGTGCCGCCAGAGGTTCGGATCGCCTTGAATGAAGCAGTACACTAGAAAAACCACAGGGTACCAACGTGGTTCTAATCAACGTACCATATTTTGTGACTTCTTCTTGGAATAACATCCACGTTTCCGAGGCCGAAGTTAAGGTACTCAGCTAAACATTCAAGTAGTAATTTCGTCATTTTACTCCAAGTCATCGTGTATGAGTACAAAATGTAAACTTTAGCTCACACGCCAATGACACACTCGACTCCTACAATCTGATATCCACTAAACATGGAGTCCACACCTAAGCAGAAGCTGTCTGGTGTTCTTTTTTCTCGGTGAGACGACCTTTTATAGATGGAAATCCACCAACTGAGTTATCGCTTCAAGTGAATCTAATTGCTTTTATTTTCCATAAACATACAAATAAGGGGGATTTCATGAAAATGTTGCTAACGGCAACTTGACGGGCCTTAAAACCCAGTCGGAGGGCAGCAGCGGCAGGCACAGGCACTGATTTAGGACCAACAACACAAACAATACATTATAATACAATACAATGTTGGCTCACACTTGTGCCAGTAAGAAGAAATGCAACATAAAAAATATCACAAAACAAAAAAGCCAAGAAAATTACAGTTTTACACATTATCAACAAAAAAAATGAGGCAAGAAATTCGGTCATATACAGATATCGCTGAAAACCTCATACAAACGCGAATCAGGACAAAAATATTGAAGTGACAGTGACGCATGAGTGTGTTTAACAGGCGTGGAAAGTGATGATGTAACGTTTGAACAGCATAGTTAGCACAAGGAAGTGGCACATGCCAGTGTTCAGGTGACCGTTTGCAGTATTCTGTTTCTAATTATAATTGCGTTAAGGACGTAGTGTATGATTGGTTGTCCATCTCGTCTTCATGATAGGCTAACGACAGCCTGAAATCTAACAGAGAGTGCAGCGTAAGTAATTTCAGCTGTTTAAAGAGAGGTGCATCAAGAACGTCTGCTGGAGTATTACGGATAGTACGAATCGCCTTTTTTTTGTGAAGCAGAATTAACCGAGTTATGCTTGTAGCACACGTCGTACTCCCCACCAGACAGCAGTAGTGTATGTGACTCAGGTAGAGAGCATTTTATAAGAGTAGTTTGACTTTGCGTGGCAGCGGTATTCAACTGAAAGTATTCCAGCAACTTGCGCACATTTTCCTGCTAGGAAGTCTATGGGACCAGTCCATGACATATGGCTATCAAAAAACCGACCTAGCGCTTTCGCAGACCTGACAAGCTGAATTCCTGAAGAGCCTAATAAAAGGTCGCGGTCTCTATGTTCACACATTTCTTTTGGCTTGAAGTAAAATGCTTTCGTCAGTGTTAGTTTTTGCGTCACTGTCCTGTGACCATCTATGTATTTTAGCAAAGACAGAATTTGTGATTGAAATTAGTTATGCCATATCGTTCGACGAACAAAGTGCAGTAATATCATCGGCGTAGATTATATATTTTGGTTAAGTATCCACAAGAAGAAGAACATTTACACAGACATTGAAAAAGAAAAGGGGGCCTTATAGAGAGCAACTCTTCCTTGCTCGATCTGGGAACACAAGCTGTTCATTTCAACAAGTTGACGCCACTGCTTTAAATAAGATTTTGCTATATTTAAACTAATACCAGGAATACCATAGTACTCTAGCTTGTTAATTAAAAGTTCCTGATTAACAGACTCAAACGCTTTATTGAAGTCGATTAGAGTTCCGAGCGTGTGCAGCTTTAGTTCAAAGTTTCTCAATATCAATTCCTCGTGTTCTAGTTAGGCAAGCTCAGTTGACCTTCCTCTAAGGAAAGCATACTGACAGTCAGCAGGTTGTGTTTTTCTAAGAAATGTGAGATACGTCAAAACATTATTTTCTCAAGTTCTTTTGAAAATGTTGGCAGTATAGGAATAGGTCTGTAATGAGACAGTTAGGTTTTATTGCCCTTTTTGCACAGTGCAAGTACTGTGCAAGTAATAAGTAAAATTGCTGCGCGACTGGCCGCTCGAGTGACTTAGCGTGTATTCGCGAGCTTCTTGCACGCTCGGAAAAACCCTTTTATGAAGAACGTATTGAGCAACATGAAGCTGTATTGTCAGTTTTTCATTTTGCTCTACAATTTTCTTATATACACTTTTCATCCTTTTAATTAAGGCAAAGTTAATTAAAACAGCGTATTTAACACATTAAGCACCGGTTTCTTTTTCTTCGTGTCTTGTCGAAACAAATGTCATTTTGTAGCGTATCTGCGTCTAAGTAAATGACATAAAAGTGACAAATTTTCTTTCAGGCCTTGATACATCGAAACAAATATAATTAGGGACTTGTGGGACACTTAATTAGTATGGTATGGTTCAAAGCATAGGATGCACATGCCGATGTCTCATTTAGTACACTGTGTGCGCACTGCGTTGTTGCAATTGTCTCCAGCGCACCAGCGCACCTGCGCTTCTTGCCGTTAGGTACGGCTCTAACAAAATCGTCCACTTTGTCATATCGTGCACTACAAAAAGCAACGTCAACAGTCTTTGACGTTCTTTGAGGTCAGGTCCTTTCGGCTTGTTGTTCCATCTTCCGAGGGAGCTTTGGGCTATTTGCATCCGGAATTCAAGCTGAGTGATGTTAGACCCTGTGCTGTGAATAAGCCCCCAAGCGTTGCTTATGGCCACATCCCAAAGCCAAGTGAATTGGCCACCACCATTTCTTGCCACGAATTGCATTCCAGTAGACCCCTATGCTTGCATCCATCTGTTCTGTGCCTCCCACAAAGCAGTAATATAGGGCAACAGCATGTGGACGAGGCACTTTAATCATCTTCTTCTGAACACGGGAATAGTTGTCTGCAGATGATATGGGCTCTACACTGCGTACGGTGCTGTCCACCCAGTTCAGAACGGTTATCCCGTCGTCGGAAAGCACGTGCGCTTCGTAGCCACGGGGCTGGCGTTGGGCAATAAGGGAGCCCAAAGGCACAGCGTGACCATATGGCAACACGTGCAATAAGACGCTCATACAAAAAATAAGCGAACATTAATCTCCCACAAGTTATCACTGGAAGTCACGTATATACCATGAGGTATAAAGAGACATGTGGATCATGCTATTGCTGAAATGAATGCTGAAACAAAAAAAATGTCACAGTTTCGCCCTAAGGGCGAAGCAATGAATGCGATAGCAACACAGCAATGTCATACGAAGTAAGGTGAGCGGCTTTGGTAGCAATATGAATTATAGTAAACATGAGCTGATTAA
>NC_051158.1:96180325-96261043 GCF_013339745.2 Dermacentor silvarum
AAACACTAAACCTTAAATGCGTTCGGACGTGGATGCTAAGTGAAGCAAACACTAAAGGATGCTGGTAGAAGTATAGTCATGTCACCATCGCATCAACATGACTCTGCAAAAAATGACAATTACTGCGAAGAAGGATTAACACTCAGGACCACTGAAATGGGTTCGGACGTGGGTACTAACTGAAGGACAGACTAAAGGAGGCTGGTAGAAGACATAGTCATGTGCATGACTCAGCAAAAATGACAATGCGAAAAAAGATGTACACTCAAAAACCACTGTAATGGGTTCGGACGTGGGAACTAAGTGAAATAAACTCTAAAAGATGCTGGTAGAAATCGTAGTGATGAGCATGACTCAGCAAAAATGACAATGATTGCGAAAAAAGATTAACACTCAAAAACCACTCGACGCAGGTACTACGTGAAGAAAACACTAAAGGATTGTTGTAGAAGTCATAGTCATGAGCATGACTCAGCAAAAATGAGAATGACTCTGCGAAAAAAGAGTAACACTCAAAAACCAATGGAATGGGTTCGGATGTGGTACTAAGTGAAGTAAAAGGCTAAAGGTTGACTGTAGAAGTCATAGTCATGAGCATGACTAAGGCTTTCGTCTTAAGGTATCTTAGGTGTAGCTCAAGGGCCTCCTGAGGACTCATGACATGAATGTATTGACAGGCATGCCATGTAGGTCATGAAAGAGCCGCCTACGTCGGTCGTTTCGTTAACTTGGTAGGCTCCCCACACACTCCTTCGCATAACATCTATTCCCACAGGTGGTGGGATCTGGTGGGTTTTAATACATAGGGAGGTGAAGGGCGTAACCATTCAATTGCTGCGCAATGTATATTAAACAGATGTATTCGTGCTACAGCACTGTGTATTAAAACTGATCGATAAACAATATTTTACTCCTCTTCTTTCCAGCAAACAGAACACATTGGAGTAATTTAGCAAAGCTAGAAATCGAGAGAAACATGAAGAGGCAAGTGTACAGGAATCGCGCAAAATACATAGTGCTATTCCTGGGAGATGGCATGGGCGTCAGTACGGTGACTGCTGCTAGGATCTACAAGGGCCAACTCCAGAAGAACAACAGTGGCGAAGAGACTGTTCTTTCTTGGGAAGAATTTCCATACGTGTCCTTATCCAAGACATACGGACTAGACACACAAACGTCTGACTCAGCCAACTCAGCTACAGCGTATCTTTGTGGAGTCAAGGCTAATATTGGTACACTTGGAGTGGACTCCACTGTAAAGGTAGGCATTAAAAATGACTTATTACCGTATTGCAGGTATATTATTCATACACCTTTTTAGGAACAATGTAATGCATCCAGTCACGATAAATATAAAGAGCAAAAAGCAGATGGCGACAAGATAGACGAGAGAACACTATGTATATTCATGATGAACAGAATCCAACTAGCTTAACTTGCTCTATTTCTAATGCACCACCGTCAATGCACATGTTGCACTCAAATATTTTTTAGTCGTTGTATCCTCAGTTATTCCAAGTCTCTCACTTCAGTGAACTAGCAGCAAATTTACAAAGAAGCAGTTAGCAATATGCTGATGCTAGACTTTCGTAGAAAGTTGATAAGCAATAAAAACACGCAAGATCTGACGGATGAGGGACGCACCGATTGATGCAACATTACGGGACTTTTATATTGTATGCACAATACGCAAATGGGATACTTGGTTTGGTCTACGAGATTATAGCTCTGTGTTTACATTATAATTAACAATAAAAATTTATTTAACCGGTGCGCGTTTTTTCTTTCATTATTGGTTTACTCGTTTTTCTGTTCAAACACAGAGTATTGGGCACAATTTTGAGCATTCCACTGCGCTTTCTGTCACGCCTTTTCGGGTATTTGATAGTGCATTTACAGCTGCGCGACCAGGCAGAGCTCTCAAGTCATGCCGGGCAGGTAGTAGAAGAAGGCTTAGCTCGTCAGCCAAAACAATGAATAACAATTAAAAACACATCAGCAGGTATTACGGTCACAATGTTTGTGCGATCATCAGTCTGATGATCGTTTTGAGTCTCGCGTAGGTTCGTCGCGTCGTAGTTGACACTAGAGCACTGCACGGGCCCATTTTTTTAGCCCGAGCCCGGCCCAGGCCCGGAAATAATGTACGTTACCCGCCCGGCCCGGCCCGCCACCCCTCTACCTAAGGCCCGAGCCCGGCCCAAGCCCGGCCCGAGCCCGGCTAGCAACCAGCCCGAACCCGGCCCGAGACCGAAAAAGACCACCGAGTGGCATTAAAAAAATAAAATAAAGCAGAGAATCAAAGCAATTTATCCTTAAGGCATAAATACGAGTACATGCCATATGCAATTATGAACACCATTTGAGCGGCCTGAACGCAAATACCAGCGCGAGAAGTAGTACGAATGACCCTGCCGAGCAGTATCGCCAGCAGTTTCCAACGGCGCGTCCTTGATGCGGCCCAATCCACTACGATCGCAGCGCCGCCACAGTATTTTTCCACGTCGGGCGCCTCACTGCAAAGCATGCGCCGCCCCAGCCGCTCGACCCAGTCAACCGTATTCTAGTACACTCTAGCCGAAGCGCAGCCACGACAGGTCGTGAGCCCTGTGCATGGATGGAGTAAATGAAGAAAGAAAGCTTGTCGTTCCTCCATGGTGCAGCGTAATGAGCTGCTGCTAGGCGGCGGTTTGAGAACATGCGTGCAATCATGGATGGACGCAGTGCCAAATTTCAGCCGCGTGATAAATGATCTTATCTGACCAGTCATCGTTTTACCAATTCACCTTTGAAGAATCAGCAAGTTACACCGCGCTGAAAGCAATAATTAGATTGATGTAGGTAACGAATACAATGGCATCCTTTGGTTTGAGGCGACTTCGGTCTTTCTGGACTTTTACATTCTGTTGAAACAGCGCCAAATACGACGGAAGAAGGAAAGAGAAGTACACAGGAGTAGCACTGCTAGCTTCCCGCTGCGCCGGGGCAACAGGTTTTTCAGAGTCGAGACGCGCGAGTATAACTCGCTGCACGTTAAATGCACACCAGCAGAAAGTCCGAGCCCGGCCTCGGCCCACGTCGAAATACCCGAGCCCAGCCTGGGCATAATAATTAGATTGATGTAGGTAATTAGATTGATGTAGGAATATATTGCTATTGCCGAGTCCGTAATTCATATCCTAGTCTTTGTTCAGTATGCTTTTGTGTGCAGCCCTTGTTGTTTAAATTATCTATGTATACTTCTCAAAACATAGTTTTCGAGTGTTTGAAGCACTTTCCGTAAGTGTATATAAAGCTCTATGGATCGGAATAAGATATCCCTCTCATGTTACGGCAGAAGGAAAAGTCATATTCTTTGAAGAAAAATACGAGCACATGCAGTAATTGGGAATTGAAAGCCTTTTAATAAGACGCCCGTTTTTGTGCGAGTTGGTTTATTAAACCTAGAAGTTATTAGAGCGCAAGAAAACTGATATGGCAAGGACAGCGAACAGGTCCAGTGAGCAGGAGAGCTATTCTCGGGCTTCTCTCGATCTTTCTGGCTTTCCTTTAGTTTTAACTCCTGTTCATCAAGAAGAGATAACTTAAAATAAATGCTTGCAAAAGGCAAAGGCGACTACCACAACACGGAGCTTCTTGTTCTCGAAAAAAATGTCGACATAGATCCTGAAGACTGCTTACGGGTGAGAATGCCAAAGCGTTATATTCGCTATGTTGAAATGTTCTTTTTTTTTCTGGGCGTTCCTTGTCCTCGCAAGCTCTCACCAGCGTTTTACCTGCGCCTCACGGTAAGGCCAAATGACAATGTGCCAAGCGTCCCAACGCGCTCGCATGCCCGCGAAGAATTCAGAATTCGAAGGACGCTCAGCGGCATTCGATTCGAAAATAATGCTTTTTTATTGCGATAGCAATTATATGGACACTCAAAAGCAGATTTCTGCCGTCGGCGTCGCCGTCGCCGTCGCCGTCGCCGTCGCCGTGAGGTTCCGTATGACGTCATTTGGAGATGAAATCGATCGGCGCTGAGCCGTGCTCCCTCAAGGGCTGCAGAAGATAGCGCCAACCTTTCCCTTTCCCTCAAGAACCACTTACTCGCCGCGTGCCGAACGCTGTATGTGCGAGTGAAAGGGCGCGAGGGGCGCGTCTTTCACGGGGAGTGAACGCACGGCGGAGAACAAACGCGCGTTCTGCGCCGTGCTCGCTTAAGGGCTGCAGAAGTAGGCGTCTCTTTTCTCCTTTACAATCACCATATATGTAGAGCAAACGCGCCTTCTTCGGACGCGCGAGAGGCCGTGGGGGAGGGGGAGGGAAGGGAGGCGACGTTTAGCTGCGGCACCAAGTGCCTATTTATATCAGAGGCTCCAGCAACAGTCACCAACGCCGCACGCATTTTGAGCTAACGCGGGCAAAACGCCGATGGCGTCGACAACAGTTCTGCGTGTTGTTGCTACCAAAGCCGCTCACCTTACTTCGTATGGCATTGCTGTGTTGCTATCGCATTCATTGCTTCGCCCTTAGGGCGAAACTGTGACATTTTTATTATTGCGATAGCAATTATATGGACACTCAAAAGCAGATTTCTGCCGTCGGCGTCGCCGTCGCCGTGAGGTTCCGTATGACGTCAATGGAGATGAAATTGTCGCCGGGTAAGTGGTTCTTGAGGGAAAGGGAAAGGTTGGCGCTATCTTCTGCAGCCCTTGAGGGAGCACCGCCAAATTCGAACGCTGTATGTGCGAGTGAAAGGGCGCGAGGGGCGAGCGCTTTCACGGGGAGGGAACGCACGGCGAACAAACGCGCGTTCTGCGCCGTGCTCGCTTAAGGGCTGCAGAAGTAAGCGTCTCTTTCCTCCTTTACAATCACCATATATGTAGAGCAAACGCGCCTTCTTCCGACGCGCGAGAGGCCATGGGGGAGGGGGGAGGGGGAGGGAAGGGAGGCGACGTTTAGCTGCGGCACCAAGTGCCTATTTATATCAGAGGCTCCGGCAACAGTCACCAACGCCGCACGCATTTTGAGCGAACGCGGGCAAAACGCCGACGGCGTCGACAATAGTTCTGCGTGTTGCCGGTGCTGCTGCATGTCCAAGTTTATACAGCTGATAAAGCTAATATCATTACTCCGTATAGCTCTCTACAAATTTGCTATCGCAATTGATGCTTCGCCTTTCAGGTGAAACTGCGGCAACTTTTTTTATTACACTGATTTTTAGACTTGTGACGTGGCGCCGCCCCCTACCCATTGGCGGCGCCGTCACGTGCCCAATGATGCACGCACTAGGCCACACGTTTAGTCAGCCAGATGACTGCGACGTGACGTGCACAAGGCAGGCACTAGGCACACATTTAGTGAACCACAACCATGGAGCCCCCGTGGCGGCGGGGAAGCGTGCTCGTCTCGCACCCCGGAGGCCCGGGCTCGATTCCCACCCAGACCGAAATTAACCTAATTTTCTTTCCAAACGCAATAATTTAGTTTCTTTACAGGAACCTCCTTGAGAAATTTGACGTCAATTCGAGTATATTACAGCGGAGCTGTCTATAGTTAGGATCTGGAAAAAAATGTGAACGAGATGCTGCCAAAAAAAAAAATCATCATGTGGCCTGATCCTGGTGATAGTGCAGGAAGGGTCCAAGCTCATTGGCACATACCCCTGTTGTCCCGGGGCCCTGTAAGGCGCTCCTCAACTACCCTTGTCACACGTGGGACCCAAAGAGACTCTTGACATAGCCGCCTCTTTAGCGACATCATCAGTTACCCCTTGGACTCTGTATGTCAGTCGTAAATGATGCCACCTCTCGGATTGTGCGGACGTTTGTGCCGTTACGCTAAACATGGCATATAAGTTGCTGCAGTATACGACCCTCCCGCAACCTGAAAGAGAGAGATTGACGTCTTTCTGACTGGCGTGTTTGGTAGGGTTCATCAACACATTCATCGTCGTCGTGTGGGACTTTAACGTTGATATCGGCAGACCCGACGGAAGGTGGATCTCATCGTTCATGTTGGAACGTTCCGGCGTTCCATGGTTGCGTAATATGTTGCAATGAAGTGGATGTGATAACAACAACATGCAGTGGATTGTGCATTGATCTCGCATTTAGCAAGAATGTGTGTAGAATCGATGTGCAACTAATTGCAGTTTACCATAGCGACCATGAGGTGATGATCAATATGTTGACCAAGTCAATGGAATTAAAAAAAGCAAGACAAAAGTAAAGAACGACGTTATGTGTTGTGTCTTTTCCACCATTTAACATAACGACGAAATTAAAAATGTAAAATATAATTAATCAAAACCAACAGCTTCGCTGGTCTTTCATATTCACATAGTGGATGGGCTCTGAACTTTGTATGTGGTTTTACTCTTTGCCGTCGATCATTTTCGGTCACGGCGCCGACTACAACGCCGGATTTTCGCGTAATGGGGCACATAATGCTTTCGCATTAAAACAGGTGGAATGCTTTGGAGACTAAAGCTCAGTTTTCGTATACTTGTAGCACGTTGCTGCGGACATCAGAAGTGCATAGCTTCCTCTCCTTTAATTATAATTGATAACATAATGGTTCCTTGATTTGTATTCACTTGTATTTGCCATGATTTCCTGATGCTGGTATTTTTGAACATGATAACTAATACTTTACTTCAAATTGATGTTCAGAAACCTCACGGACGTTGAATTTCTATTAGACCTATCACGCTCAATGAATAGCAAATATTTACTGAAATAATTCAGTGAATTGTTTGAAGATAGCATATAAAACGAGCACGGAGACCATTGAGACTAGAAGTTTTATTGAGTTAAAATTCAGACTTACAATAAATGTTTTCTCACTGTTACTTTAATCAGGTACGTATGTAGCGCAGCTACTAGGCGAGGCTATTGCATTGTTATTGTCATGGTATTGAAGTATAACGATCACGTCATTGCATTATCAGCGTATAATGACATTACCCTGTCGGCCAAGTGTGTGCCGAAATGAAACGCTGGTATAATGAATACGTTTGCAGGGTAGGCAGTGCCACAATGACACGACAGCGTACGTGGACAGCATTATGAAGTGGGCTCAGGAGGCCGGCATGTGGACGGGCATTGTGACCACGTCGACAGTCACCGATGCATCACCAGCTGCTGCCTACGCACACTCTGGATACCGCAGGTGGCAGCATTATGTCCCGAAAGGGTGCAATGCATCGGATATCGCTAAGCAACTGATCTACGACTCGCCTGGCAATGGAATGAGGGTAACACTGCTTACACTGTTCTTGTACCATTTTCTGAGCTGATTACCCACGGTGGTAGTGTAGTGGCTTCGGCATTGCGCTCCAAATTGCCATGTCATGGAATGAAATCCCGGCAGCGGCGGCCGCATTTAGATCGGAACGAAATGAAAAGACGCCTTGTACCTTGCACTGGGTGCACGTTAAAGAATCACACGCTGCCACAACAACCCTTGCTCCCCTACTGCAGCACTTCTCATGATCATGTCTTGCTTTCGGTACTTAAAAAAACAGATTTCAATAAACATTCTCTGACCAGACACTGCAAAAATTCACTCGAGGGTTAGCAATAAAAAATACTTGTATAAAATTAAGCAGATTTCTAAGCTAAATATTTACCAAGACCGAAGCTGACAAGGAAAAAGTAGGAACAACAAAATCAACGTCTTTCAGCTGAAGGCCTAATGAAAATGAAAACATGGGCCGATGTAGTATACAATGTCAAAAACAAACAGGAAATAAGATTATTATGTCAGAAATGGGGGACACAATCAGGACTCACAGGGAGGGGGGGGGGGGTATTTGCATGTTTGTTTGTTTAACATTACATGTATGGCTTACATAAGACTGCGCAGCTCGCCCAGTACTCTAGAGATTCGTGTAGAAAAATTAGGCAGGTAGGGTCAACACTGTACCCCGCACCTGCCACTTATTATGTGGTTGGAGCGTTTTCACAAAGCAGAAGACATCTCTAACGTAAACAATGAGTTTATTTCAATGAGCTCACCTTCAGCGACGACTTAGACTTGGAGACATACGGCACATCTGTATTCTGTGCTACGCAGACACCTGTACCTTTTAACGATACACTGGCCTGAACGAAATGCATTGATGCTGAACGTTTTGTGTGTGTTATCTGTTTTTAATAGCGGAGCTGTAATTTGTAGCGCGTTAACAGAAAAAAATTGGGATGTGGACCGATACTGGCAGTTGGGCAGAAAGGGTCCAAGCGCAGTGGCACATACCTATGGGAACTAGTGAAGCTGAGCCTGGCTAAGTCTAGCTAAGCATGGTTGGGAGAACTTAAGCCGAGTCAGTCATCAATAGCCAATGAATAGCTAACTGATAATCGACAAATAATCAATAAATTTCGGGAAGTGCTGGGGATGACTTGGTAGAGCTTACTCTAGCCAAAATGCCAGGACTAGCTAGGTGCCCTTCAGCTTCACTGTCTCTTTAGCATTTCACCTCCAGCGCAAGCGACGCTAACTTTTCTTGTGTCACGTGCGTATCATTTCTCATTGCATTCACGTCACGTAACGTTACATACGTGCCGCCAGGCAAACCTTTCTAGTTTTCCTCAATGAGCCGCCCTCGCTCTCCCTCTCTAAGTTGATATGTTAAGTTTGAAAGATACCGTTCCGATGTGCAATGAGCTGTCAATGGCGTTAGAGAAATGGAAGTTTCGCCTGAAGGGCGAAGCACTGACTGCGATAGCAAGGTTCAGCGTTGCGCTTGAACTTCTCGGACGGTGTTTAACTGTCATCAACCTCATCCGCCTATATTTATGTCCACTGCAGTACGAAGGCCTCTCCCTGCAATCTCCAATTACCCCTGTCTTGCGCTAGCTGATTCCCACTTGCGCCTGCAAATTTCCTAACTTCATCACCCCACCTAGTTTTCTGCCGTCCTCGACTGCGCTTCCTTTTTCTTGGTATCCATTCTGTAACTCTAATGGTCCACCGGTCATCCATCCTACGCATTTCATGGCCTGCCCAGCTCCATTTCTTCCTCTTGATGTCAACTAGAATATGGGCTATCCCCTTTTGCTCTCTGATCCACACCGCTCTCTTCCCGTCTCCTTAATGTTAGGTCTAACATTTCACGTTACATCGCTCTTTGTGTGGTCTTTAACTTGTTCTCGAGCTTATTTGTTAACGTCCAAGTTTCTGCCCGATATGTTAGCACCGGTAGAATTCAATGATGGTACACTTTTCTTTTCAACGACCGTGGTAAGCTCCCAGTCAGGGTCTGATAATGCCTGCCGTATGCACTCCAACCATAATTTAATTTCGGTAAATTTTTTTCCCATGATCCGGGTCCCCGGTGAGTAATTGACCTAGGTAAACGTACTCCTTTACAAACTCTAGAGGCTGACTGACAATGCTGAATCCTTGTTCCCTTGCAGCGCTATTGAACATTATCTTTGTCTTCTGCATATTAATCTTCCACCACACTCTTACACTTAACTTACACACTCACCTCTACGCGGGTCCAACTAACGCGGACGCGACATACCCGGATGCGTCAAAATTTCTGGCACCCTGAAATGTTTTAACACGCCGTGTAGGGCCTGTGATGACATCACACAGGTGCCAGTACCCAGCCCTTAAAAGCCGCACTAGTAAAATTACATCACTTTCAGGTTCGAACGCTGATATTGGTTTCCACTATTAATATTCAATAGACTTAGAAGATTTAAGATAAAAGGCATGCGCTGTGAATGTTATGTTTCAAGAAATTTGTGTCTGGGCTGCCGTTCGCAATATGTTGCGGAATAATTTAGTTAAGAACGTAAGACCTGTTATCAGCAACTTTGTGATTGAATACTGTGGCAACATGACCCGCATATACGGCATGCATAAGCCTATAGCATACATATACCGAAATATATGCGAAGCCCCACGGCTGCGCCGACCGCGACGACGGCGGAAATTCGCTGGGAGTGCCCATATAATGGTTGTAGCAACATCGTAGTGACGGAGTTATGCGAACTCAGCTAAATTATGAAAATCCCACGAATTGTGGAAATCGGTTTAAGTGACGCTGTCGATGGTGCTTGCGAATAATCTGTTTCTTGTTTAGAGACAATTTGAAAGAGCACACGGCGAATCTGGAGACGTTTTTCTTGTGATAATAATTAGGACGGACACTCGAGGCGTTATCACACTGTCGGAGGCCCCGTCCTCGTGTGTTCTCCCTCGACGGCTCATGCTCGGCACGCAAGCGGAGGGTCATAGCGACGATCTCCAAAAAACGACGAAGCTATGTGGACGCACTGCCAATGCTGCACTCAATCGCCTTGGTGGCGGAGGCAGGTCAATCAGTCGGGCAGGTCAGCCTCGTCGGAGCTGGATTTACATCAGCAGGGTGCCTTTCGAGGAGTTCCAAGGACTTGGAGCTCAACGAAAAAAACCTTGCTGTCGCTATTAATCATTCCCACTTTAGGCAACACTGCCAAGTTTTCGCAGTGAAACAGCTCCCCCCACGTATGTAGCGCTCCAACGGCAAATACATGGTAAGGCGGTAAGATGTTGAAAGCCTGTTGGAATTTGGGAGCGAGGGTGCATGGAAGCACCGTTACTCCAGGGTACCTGTGATGTTTTCTGCGATGGCCTTGGCCCAGAGATTGAACACCCGCGGGCGCTCACGAGTTTTTCCGCGAAGGGTCATCTCTCGCTGTTCCATGAGAAGGATGGGTACGGGCGGGTGGAAAGAGAATTTGGGGCGGGACACTCCACCGGATTATGAAACGCCGTCGGCGAGGCTCCACAGCTCGGGCCGGTGTCCGGGTATAGTGTGCAATACAAGAGGTTGAGGAAATGAACGCTGGGAAAGATATGTGTCTACAGTTGTCGAAGGTGTGTGGGCACCGCTCTTGTGAAAGCTGGTGGAAGTGATGAGTATAGGGGGCAGTTTCTAGTATGGTTTTGTTTGACAGCTTGGTATTTCGGTATCTGCTCGGAACCACATGGGCAGGAGTGTCCTCTAGAGCACTGCACGGGCTCGGGCTTACGCGAAAGCCTGGGCCCGACCCGGCCCGTGGGCCGGGCCAGGCCGGGTAGGGCAGTTTTTTCACGGGCTCGGGCCGGGCTCGGGCACGTCATGTGCTTTTTGACCCGGGCCCAGGCCGGGCTCGGGTATTTGGACGCGGGCCCGGGCCGGGCTAGGACTTTTGTTTTCCGGCCTCGGGCCGGGTTCGGGCCGGTTTCGAGCCGGGCTCGGGCCGGACTCGGGCATAAGGTAAAGGGGTGGCGGGGCGGGCGGGTAACGTAGATTATTTTCGGGCCCGGGCCGGGCCCGGGTCTCGCCATCAAACTTTTGTTCGGGCTCGGGCGGGCAGGCCATCGTAAAAACAGGCCCGGGCCGGGCCCGTGCAGTGCTCTATAGTCCTTCCCGTGTGGTGACACCGCTGCCATCACCACTCTTCCCTCGACAAGCATGACACTGCGCCTTCGTCCTCATGACATCGCTGCGTAGTCGTCTGACACTGTGCATCCACCTTATTTGTTGCATGCGTTTCGCGTAGCTTGTGAGCTGTGTAGTACATCAAAATAAATACTGAATGAGATTACAGTTTTGACCACTCTGCTCGATAAACATAAAGAGTGCATAGGACGCACGCTACATAGGATCAAATAGAACACACTTGTTCGCATAGCCATCACTAGTATATAAATTTATTGCGCACATTTTGACTAATGCTTCGCTTCACATAGTTTCTACATATGCGAAGGATCTGCGTATTTCAAAATTTGTTGCTTAACAGCAGTGCGGAGCTGTGCCTCCTTCGTGAAAGTTCATAATCAGGCATTCTGTACACGATGCAGGCACATGTTTATTGATTATGTGTTAAAATTTGTTTAAATGCCACTAAATATCCTCTGACATTTGTCAAAGGTGGTCAGAACCTCCCCAGAATCTCTTGAGAACGAACGCTTCCAGTGCTTTTCATATTTTACTGAAAGCGCTAGGCAACAACAAAAATTAAGTGTAATTTTCCATCGGACAGTGGGAATGACCACACAGTGAACACCGGAAGCTCGAAACCACAGACACATACTTAGGGCTGCAGTTCATTACCAAAAAACGGCAGACAAGCCACTACGACCGCACTAAAACCACTTAACAAAGAATTCAAGATGTCCCCGTCACACATACAAGTTTGGACAGTGATGGCTAGCAGATGACGTGACTCGAAGTGCAGTCCACATTATAAGCGAGGTTCCAAAATGCGTGAGCATCAAAAAGTCTGAGTGAAAAAATTGTGTAGTTTCCTTTCAAATAAAGTTTTTGTAGTGAAAATAGAAATCTTATTACATTTTGTTTTTTTAACGCTTGGTGTTACAGTGCTACATGTGTAACTTGTGTTGCATATCATCATTGTGTGGATTGTTTGCTGGATACACTGAACATTCAAGCATTTAGATTTCCTCGACATCTTCAGCTCTATGTACAGTTACTTCTGATGCACAATACTACTACGAATAGTTATTCCGTACATTCCATGCATTCCGTCTAGAAACGGCCATAGATTTGGTTTTATATTATTATACATAAAGAACTTCCGTGTTGCAGAAACATATTTCCTTTCGTTTCACATAACGGATGAGACGACCATATAACGCACGGTATAGCAAAGTAACTTGCTTTAAGTATATTGCATTTCATATTTTGTAACGTAATTATTCCTTTTCATTACAGGCATTGTAACCATAATATGCCCGTTAAATAAGATATTTTTTACAGCGTATAGTTTGTCTACGGAGGCAGGATAGTAGAACAGGCACAGCCACAGTAGATTTCATTCGCTCCAGGTCAACCCACTTATTCTTCATCATCAATTACTTATTATCCCTGAACGTTGTTAATATGCCCAGCCGTGAGGCAACGTCTTATGTTAAAATGTTCAGGTATAAGAGTTAAACAAATACATAAATAGTCAAATTTAAGGTAAATAAAGTAAATAAATAAGTAAAATGTATGTTGTTTCTTGTGTTTCTTTCTAGTGCTCTACTTTCCTGTCTCTGTCAATGCGCTTCAAAAACAAAAGCAAACCTTAAACTGAACCGCATATTTGCGTCTGCATTTTCCGAATTTCGGCTTTTCTTTCACTTTTTCGCGATATGCTTGTGTCTAAGCTAATCAGGAGGACGGATAAAGTACAGATAATATTTAAGCAGAGCGTAGCACTTTTGGGGCGCTATAACATAAAATGATTCCAAACCGTTTTGATTCCAAACTGCTGACGTCAAATTTACGTAACCACCGACGCAAGCATCGGGCTGTGCCCCGCAGCGTTGTCTGAACAGCCCAATCAAACACTCTCCTCGTTTATAGGATCTCAGCTTTGTTCGCTGTCAAAACCAATAACATTGTCTACACTCAGCGGTTTTTCTTATCTAATTGGCTGACAAGAGGCGAGGAGCACGCTCTAGTGGAGAGGGTTTCGATGGGGCCGAGCCAGCACAGTGAAAATAGATAACCGCATGAAGAGGGTGGTGCCGGCTTCTCCGATTGGTCCGCTTCGCCTTACTTGGCTAACGGTGGCTGGTCGAAAATCGCGGTGGCGTGAAACGGAAGGATAAGAATGCCGCTAAAACGGATCCTCAACAAGGAAGAGTTAACAGAGCGATGTCGTATGCATGCCGAAAGGGCTCGATAACGTTTTACTGCCACACAAAAAGGTTTATCATGCGAAATAAATACATGCTCACCGGCAGGTGCGAGTAGCGAGGGCCTGAGCGATCAGCGGGCAGCCATCTTTGATTCCTTTCGGAACGGAGCAGTCTGTGGCTATTCAGAAAAGTTTTCAGTTTTGTTCGGCATATTAATGCATTTTTTTCGCGTACACGTCACTTTGACGTGGTGAGTTTTCGCGGTTTTATGACGTCGCGTGGCAGACAGGAGAAGTGGGCGTAGCCAGAAAACATTTGACCAATAGCAGATAGCTACTGGGCAAAAGACATCGAATCAGGAATGATTATTTTTCTTTTGTGCGGTTTAATAATGCATAATCAGTGTGTACACGTTATATCAGATGGGGAGCTATTGCGGTTTTCGTGACGTCACCTGACAGACAGGTGAAGTTCGGAGCAGCCCGAAAATGTTTTGCCCAATCGTGGAGGCTGATTGCAGAAATTGGAATCAAAACAGTTTGGAATCATTTTACGTTATAGCTCCTTGAGCTATTTAGAGTGATTCCTACTTTTAAACTTCACTTCTGTGTGATGTAACACCATGACAGAATTATGTAGACCAAAATGTATATAGCATTTCTTTATAATCACTCATCAGCTAATCATATTTACTTAATTCTTTTAGGTCATCATGGGGGGTGGAAGAAGGAAATTTTTAAATTCTTCAGACTGCGATGAGGATGGGCAAAGGGGTGCTAGAACCGATGGACTAAATCTAATAAATGTTTGGAAGGAAATGAAGAACCACTCAAACGCTGTGTATGTATCGAACAAAACTGGCCTTGAAGCGGTTGACACCAAGTCAGTGGATTACTTGTTAGGTGAGTATGCTCCGCTTGCTAAGCCACAAGTGTCTGTTTCACTTCTTGTCGACATCTATGTAGGCCTTCATTTGGATTGCTTTTTCAAGCGAAGCTTGTATTGGCTCACAAGTTTCCGTGGCGTTGTCGTGATCACGCAAAAATAACGGCTGCTACCCGAGTACAGCAGCTGTCCAGCAGCGCCTGCGCCGGATCACGTGACGTGCGCGGCCAATCGGGGGTACTGTGGATTGGGCAAGTTGGTGCATCGTATTCGGGGTCGTTCGATGTGTCGCGGGGAGAGAAAGGGAAGGAAAAGGCGGCGTGCGCTCCGCCGGGCTTCCCTCGCCTCAGATCAGTATATATCGGCAACGGTTTGGGAAGGCCCCGCGTGGTGCGTTTCGCCGAGGAGCAGGCTGCGTTTGAGCAACGGCGCCGCGAACTCGCTCGGCAAAGGGCTTGTAGCGCCTCAGCATGCGGCGCCCGTCAAGGAAGACTAAGTTGGCATTGGAACGCGCGGCAGGTGCAGAGCGAGAATAAAAAATATCAGTTCGAAAACTCAACGCTGTCAGGGCTGGATCTTTCTCGTGTTAGCTCCGACAGGCTCATCGTCGACGTCCCGATTTCCTCGTGAGGGCTTCCGAAGCACAGGCGAAACGTTAGCGAACGGCCACGGATTCCGACTTGCGGAAGCGCGATGTTGAGGCCAAATGTCATCGAAGAGCCGCTGACCCCGAGTTGCGAAAGCGCTATGTTGAGGCCAAACGTCAGTGTCCTCTTGACCTCCAGGAACCCGACAACGGTGTCACACCTCGGCAACGTCAGCGCCAACTTCCCCGGTGCGACAGCCAGGTTTGAACACGAGTTTCTCAACCGGTACTTTGGAGCCAGTTGCAGTGCGTGTTACCGGTTGTGGTTCGACCACAACGTGGTACTCGTCAGTGCAATTCGTTCCGGAGAACACCGAAGAAACACACGACAAGCTTCGCTTACCCACATTTTTCGGTAGGGGAAGGGTTGGTTTTTTTTTGCGTTCATATATTTCTCACAGTGTGCTGATCTGGCCGACTTGGAACAGCTCCGTAATGATGCCTGTCAGCTCACAACGCAAAACAAGGGATGAAAAACCTAGAAGGTAACAAGAACACAGCGTTGCGTCCTCCTTATTTTCTTGTTTTTTTTCCTTGTTTTGCGTATAGTAGGCTGATCGCCATCATGGCTAATATATTTCAGCATGCGGAATCACAATAGTGCACAAATTTCTGAAACCCCTAGAAAAACAGGTGGGAAAGAAAATACTTATTGCCTGCAGAAGAAGGGCATGCATTTGTGGTGGAACGCGTGCGTCTTAATACCTTACATGGGCATTGAGTGAAAAAATAATAATAAAGAAGCAGGCCGCTATAAGTGTTATGAATTTGCTCAAATCCAGTCCATCTGGCTATAAAGTGTTAGACATTTATTTATATACTTCAATGGCTCATTAGATAGAGCGGAAGAAATATTTGGCGATATGCAGCCGTCATTGCGTGGCAGAATCCACAAGCATGACACATGGTACACACTCTCAAATATGAAATCTCGTCCAAAACGTCCTTGAATTAGAGTCTAAAGTTCTAGCACTCACAGGCATATCAGTTTCCTGAGAGCTTCACCCATAGTCGAGTGCACTGCAGCACTTAATAAAATTCGTAACAATATATGCGACGGCTCAAAGCTACAATTCGCCGAGCGACACCGCTGCAATGTAACTGACGCGGCAAAACGACAGCCGTGCGTATTGACGCAGAATAGGCGCTCCAAAGTCACAAATGAATTTCGAATGCCTGTAAAGTGCTCAAAATTATTGATTAGCGATGCTGCAGGTTGAGAAATAGCGAAAACTCAGAACTGTACTTCTTTTGCGCATATTTCCCCTTGCAACAAGGAATTCTTCCGTTGGAAAAGCGTAGATTGTGTAAAACGGGACATGAATTGTGCGCATATTACATTACTAATACTACTAATAAACATAATAACATATTATTATTATTATTATTATTATTATTATTATTATTATTATTATTATTATTATTATTATTATTATTATTGTTGTAGTGAAGAAGAGGAAGAAGTGCTCTTGCGTGTGTCGCTGTGCGCACCATCAGCGTTCGTGGACTGCCTCGATTGCGTGAGACGTCTAATAAATCGTCGTATCACATTTGGTGGCAGGTGCTGCAATCCCCGACCTCACCCTGGAACTTCGCAGCCGAACGTTGCCGACTGTTTCAGCCGCTACCATGCTCGAGCCTACCGACAATCCGCCTGCAGCTTCCGCCGCGCCCATCATTTGCGGCGCCGTCCAGCGGCAGCGGGACCCCCCCCATCTTCAGCGGAGCCGGTGAGACTGACGTGGAAGATTGGCTCTCTACCTATGAACGCGTCAGTGAGAACAACAAGTGGGATGACCCGACGAAGTTACGTTCCGTCATCTTCCATCTTGCTAACGTTGCGAACCTCTGGTTCCAAATCATGAGCGGGAACTCCAAACCTGGTCCGCTTTCAAGGCAGCATTCACTGAAGTCTTCGGCCGCCCAGCCTTACGAAAGCTCCGTGCTGAACAGCGTCTACGCCAGCGCGCTCAACAGCCCGGCGAGACGTACACCAGCTACATAGAGGATGTCGTCGGTATTTGCGTCCGTGTCGATTCTAAAAATGAGTGAAGAGGATAAGGTGAAGCACATCCTCAAGGGCATCGAGGATGACGCATTTCAAAGGCTTCTCGCGCGAAACCCTTCATCTGTCGCAGCTGTCGTCACTCTTTGCCAGAGCTTCGATGAGCTGCGTCGCCAGAGGGTCCCTGCGCGCAGCGCTGTTCCACCCGGCCACTCTCTCTCGGGCCTCACGCTTCCCTCCAACTCCTCGCCAGAATCCTCACTCTCCGTTCAGATTAAGGATTTTATTCGTGAGGAGGTGGCGCGCCAACTGTCTATGCTGCCTCTCAGCGATCAACCCCTACAGCCTGACACATCTGTGGCTGCTCCCATTTGGAGAGCCATTTGCGAGGAACTTGCTGACTCGCTACCTTTGGCTCAACCATGTCCTCCCGTGGCGGCACCGCTGACCTATGCCGCAGTCGCAGCGTGACCTGCGCCGCCGACATTCGCATTTCCTGCGACAGTGCGACCTCAAGCAGTGCCAACTCCCGTGTCGCCTCCTATTCCGTCTCGAAGCCAAGTTCAGAACCCTTGGCGCACGCGCGACAACCGACCCATATGTTTCGCTTGCGGTTTTGCCGGCCATGTCGCGCGCTTCTGCCATCGTCGCATGCCACCTACTAACCCTGCTGTCTCAACGCCTGGGTATGGATATTCCCACGATGCTACCGGCCATTCCTTGCATCCCGACCCAGAGTATCTGCCGTCTTCTCGACGCCCTTTCGGCAACCATCATTCTCCGCCACCACGTCGTCGCTCGCTTTCCCCCTTACGTCGTCGCCAGTCACCTAGCGAGGGAAACTAGTTGCTGCAGTTCTGCAGGCACGAACTGCCAGCTTCGCGACTTCTACAAGGCCTGCACACTCGCCACGCAATTTACTTGACGTTTTGGTCGAAGGAACCGCCACAATTGCGCTTATTGATAATGGGGCTGCGGTTTCTGTTATGGACGAAAAGCTTGGTCGTAAGCTCCGCAAGGTCACCACGCCGTTGTCTGGTTTTCTACTGCGTACCGCGAGTGCGCAGCATATAGCTCCGCTTGCTCAATGTACCGCAAGAGTGCTCATTGCCGACGTTGTTTATGTTGTTGAATTTTTCGTGCTTCCTTCATGTTCACATGACATTATTCTCGGCTGGGACTTCTTGTCTCACCATCGTGCCATCATCGACTGTGCTCGGGCCGAAGTGGCGCTTTTCCCGCTTTCCGAAGCCTCGCTGCCTGACCCTTCTGAACGTAAAGCCGCCAAGCTCACCGTTGTCTCCGATACGATCATACCACCCGAGATTTCGGTTCTTGTGCCCGTATCTTGCTCCGCCGCGCCAGACGCTACGGTTCTTTTTACACCATCGCCTATTTTTCTACGTCGTAAGGCTCTACCTCTACCATTTGCCGTCCTCAACACTGTCTCTGGATTATCCACTATGCGTGTGTGTAACCAGCTTCAATCCCCTGTGACCTTACGGCGTGGAGAATCCCTTGGCCGTGTTCAGCCCCTTGACCCGCTTCACATTCTCGATACTTCCGACGACATGGCCTGTTATGAGCTCGACTCCCTCACTTCTCGATTGCTGTGCGCATCATCATCATCATCATTATCATCATTGTCGTCATCGTCGTCGTTAGACGTTCTTGAATCTGCCTTGGACGCCGATCTGCCACCTCCGTACCGCCAGCAAGTCCTCGCGCTTCTTCAGAATTTTCGCTCGTCGTTTGATTGCGACCAACCATCCCTGGGACGTACGGCGACCGTCACTCACAGCATCCACACCGGTTCCCATCCACCATTACGCCAGCGGCCATACCGCGTGTCGGGTGTCGGCAGCCGAGCGACAGCTACTTACCGAGCAAGTCGACGATATGCTGCATCGTGGCGTCATTCGGCCTTCCCAGAGTCCTTGGGCATCTCCTGTAATATTAGTACGCAAGAAGGACGGCTCAATACGCTTCTGTGTGGATTACCGTCGACTCAATAAGATAACTCATAAAGATGTCTATCCGCTGCCTCGGATAGATGACGCCCTCGACTCCCTACAAGGCGCGGAGTACTTCTCATCTTTGGATCTTCGCTCCGGCTATTGGCAAGTGCCGATGGCTCAAGATGACTGTGAGAAGACCGCTTTCGTCACGCCTAACGGCTTGTATGAATTTACCGTAATGCCATTCGGGCTCTGCAACGCGCCCGCTACTTTCGAGCGTATGATGGACACTATCCTTCGTAACTACAAGTGGAAAACATGTCTATGCTACCTTGATGATATTGTCGTGTTTTCGCCCGATTTCCCGACGCACCTCGTTCGCTTGCGTGAGATCCTGACGTGTCTCACCTCTGCCGGCCTCCAACTCAACATCAAAAAGTGCCATTTTGCTGCCCGCAAGTTAACATTATTGGGCCACGTTGTTTCGAAGGATGGTGTACTTCCTGACCCAGCCAAGCTTCGCGCGGTCGCAGAGTTCCCGATGCCCACTACACTTAAGGCAGTCCGCAGCTTTATAGGGCTCTGCTCTTACTTTCGGTGTTTTGTGCGCAATTTTGCCACTATTATCGCACCACTGACCAATTTGTTTACGGCTAGCAGCGGCATCTCCGCGTGGTCAACTTCGTGTGACGACGCCTTCAAGAAACTACGTCGTCTACTTACTTCGCCGCCGATTCTTCGACACTACGATCCGACAGCGCCCACAGAGCTACACACGGACGCCAGTGGCATCGGACTTGGTGCAGTCTTAGCGCAACGGAAAGACGGCTACCACGAGTACGTCGTCGCATACGCGAGTCGCACTTTAAAGAAGGCAGAAGCCAAGTACTCTGTCACAGAGAAAGAGTGCTTGGCCATTATTTGGGCTCTCGTCAAATTTCGTCCATACCTATATGGTCGCCCTTTTGACATTGTTACCGACCACCACGCCCTTTGTTGGCTGTCTTCGTTGAAAGATCCGTCAGGTCGCCTCGGCCGCTGGGCACTTCGCTTACAAGAATATGACATCCGCGTTGTCTACAGATCAGGCAGAAAGCACTCTGACGCCGATGCGCTTTCCCGATCGCCGATACCTTCCGACGTGGCTTCAGTGTCAACGCCTTTCACATGCATGTCGACCATCAACATCGCTGATATGCCGGACCAGCAGCGTAAGGATCCCCTGCTTTCCGCTATGCTGAATTTCCTCCAAGATCCATCCGTCACACCCTCTTCTCGAACACTTCGTCACCAAGCCGCTCACTTTGCTGTTCGCGACAACGTCCTTTACCGCAGAAATTATTTGCCTGATGGTCGCAAATGGCTGCTTGTGATACCACGACACATGCGTACTGACATATGCGCTTATTTCCATGCCGCTCCTCATAATGGTCACGCCGGCGTTCTGAAAACGTACACTCGGCTGAGGCAGCGTTTCTACTGGCACGGCATGTATCACTTCGTGCGCCAGTACGTACGCGCTTCCACGGCGTGCCAAAGGCGTAAAATTCAACAGCGCCCTCCTGGCGAGTTACAGCCGCTCCCCTGCCCGGCCCAGCCATTTGATCGCGTCGGCATAGAACTATACGGGCCACTTCCGTGCAGTTCCTCGGGTAACCGATGGATAATTGTAGGCGTCGACCACTTGACGTGCTACGCCGAGACTGCCGCACTTCCGGCGGCTTCTGCGCGTGACGTTGCCTTCTTCATCTTGCGGAACTTCGTTCTTCGACATGGACCACCACGCGAACTGCTCAGCGACCGGGGGCGTGTGTTCCTGTCGGAAGTAATACAAGCCCTTCTAGCTGCATGCAGCATCGTTCACCGCAAGTCTACCGCCTACCACCCGCAAACGAACGGCTTGACAGAGAGGTTCAACCGCACACTCGGTGACATGTTGACTATGTAGGTTGCCTCGTACCACAGTAACTGGGACACTGTTTTGCCGTTCGTAACGTATGCCTATAATACCGCCACACAAGATACCACTGGCTCTTCGCCATTCTTTCTGTTATATGGCCGCGAGCCCCCGTGTACAATGGACACCCTGCTCCCATACCGACCCGACGCTTCTGAATGCACGCCAGTGTCTGAAGCCGCCAAATACGCAGAGGACTGTAGGCAGCTCGCCCGTACCCTTACGACCGCCGCCCAAGGTCGCCAAAAGCTGCGGCATGACAGAAACGTGCCTACCCTACATTTTCCGACTGGTTCCCTTGTTTTGTTGTGGATCCCACCTCACAGCCCTGGCCTTTCAACCAAACTTCTTGCACGCTATGATGATCCCTACCGCGTCATCGACCGTACCTCGGCTGTCAACTACGTTGTCGAGCCTATGACGCCATCACACGACCTTAGACATCGCGGACGTGACACGGTTCATGTCAGCCGACTTAAGCCATACTATGACCCCTTGATCCTACCTACGCCGTAGGTCGCCAGGATGGCTCATCTTCTCTCCCGGGGGCCATTGTAGTGAAGAAGAGGAAGAAGTGCTCTTGCGTCTGTCGCTGTGCGCACCATCAGCGTTCGTAGACTGCCTCGATTGCGTGAGACGTCTAATAAATCGTCATATCACATTAATATTATTTTATACTAGTGAGATCATGATTCGTATATAGCATTCCTGGAAAAGAGCGCCTCTGAGCGGCCGGTTAATATTTGGAAACATATCCGGAATCGCTCCAGTAAACGCGGAGAGTCTTTTCGCCGGCTTGACTCAATTTGGGTAGAAGTCTCAGTGCTTGCTGGCTGTTTTGTTCCTCATTTTTCTGCAGTATATAACATTTCTCATATCAACGTTAGTACATGTCAGCAGCAGGCTTCAGGTACGATGCTTAGTACAGTGTTGTTCGATGAGAAGCTCATGCAAGAATTCATCTGACGTTTGAAACCCTCATTGTCTTGTGGTCCAGATGGAATTCCCTCGGCCATTTCAGAAGCATAGGCCAACATATTGCGCTGTTATTTACATCAGTTTTTATTAGCTAACAAAATTATTGCACCTTTCCACGCATTCGAAAACTGCCTCTGATTTTCCTATATAAAAGTCTGGTTCCAAAATTGATGTCTCGAACTACAAGCCGATTTCATTCCTCAGTGCCACATCCACAATTTTTTAGCTAGCCCTTCCACCATAGTGTCTAGTGCAAAGGGCTTCTTAACTCCAAACCAACACGGATTTCCCTGTGGTCTCTCAACAGTCACCATTTTTACGAGCTTCACGACAGAGATCTCGGCACCAGTATTCCAGAGGGGGCAAGTGGACGCCGTGTAATGCAACCTGAGCAAAAGTGTTGGTGTGTTCAGCCATCCAATGCTCCTCGTGAACCTTGCGGATCATGGTAGTCAAGCTGAAGTTGTTGCTCTCCTTCGCAGCTTCCTTCTAGAGAAGTCCGGCTACGTTAGCGTCAATGAAGTCTCCATTCTAGGACCACTTCTGTTCTTGGTATATGTCAGCGATGATTTCTAGAGTCAATAAATGCCAAGAACCCGTCATACCATCGCACTTTGCCTCTGCTGACCTTCCACGTATGGGTGATGTCCAAAGTACGGGTACGTCTATCTATTCCCGGTATTTCTAACAAATAGCGAGTACCTACTGTCGGCCTCAGACATTGAACTATTGAATGTATGTCGAAAGAATATGGCTCTTCGCTGAATGTGTATACAGACGAATCGTGCATCTGGTGCGGCTTTCGTCGTGCCTGCGCATCAAGTCATTCGACGGTTTCGTCTGCGTAACAAGGCAACTCCAACATCTTCGGAACTAGTGGCAATCAGAGACGCAGTTCAATATATTTCGCGTCAGCCTCCTCAAGTATATGGACAGTCTTCAGGGACGCGAAATTAGCTCTGCAACTACTTAAAGTGAAATTGAAAGAAAGTGCTTACAGAGTGTTGTCTCTTCAAACTGCCGAGCTATAGCGCCAGAGGACGGCCACGACATCACATTTCAGTGGATTCCTATTCACTGTTCTATTCCTATTCCTATTCACACGGCAACGAAATGGCCGATACCGAAGCGAAGAACGCGCTCGAAGAACCACAGTCACTTCTTGCCATTACTTTCTCAAGAGGGAACGCCAACAGCCTTCTCTCCAGTGTCATCCGAAAATCGATCGAAAAGCACTGGGACAATCCAGATCATCGACAGAGACAATTGCAGAGATTGGGCCCTACCATAAAATTTAAGCTACCACCGAAAGTTCAACCCAGCTGTGTCAGCCTTCTGCACATACTAAGGCTGGGGGTAGTGTTTACGCGCGGATACGTGCACCTCATGTGACGCACCGAGTCTCCAGACTGAGTTGTGCAATGTGAATGAGACTATAGGTCATGTGCTTTGTGACTGCCCTAAGTACATGGAAGAGCGTCAAAAGTTCAGCAATGCCCTTGCGCGTCTCGACAGCCCACCGTTGTCGGAAGACGCTATTTTACGCCCTTGGCCTGACGTTTAATCGAGCTTTAAGGCCATCCAGGCGTTACTGGACTTTTTAAAAAGTACGGGCCTAGACTGTAGGCTTTGAGTAAATCAAAAATCTAGCAAAATGTTTCACATCCTGCTTCTCTCGTCATCGCCACTCATCATGCGCCTCTTTCTTCCCTTCTTCCCTTTCCCCCAACGCACAGTAGCTGGCCAGAGGAATGTACCTCAGGCCGACCTCTCTGCATTTTGTATCATTAAAGTTTTTCTCTCGCGCGGTGTACTATATAATGCCTCGTTAAGCTTTTCATCTTATACTCAACGCATTGCTATACGTGGTATACGCTCTCTAGATTTTGTTTGCCACGCTTCACTGGAATTCGAAACTCCCAGTCCTTTCCTAATGCTGCATCAGGCCATATGTCTTCCACAACTCGAATACGCATAGGTGGCGTGGAATGAAACTTCCAAGTCTCACAGAGGTAGACTAGAAAGAGTCCTGAAAAAGTCCGCAGCAATTTACTGCCATCGGTTTTGCGATGGTATTGGTCAATGTTGTAGCGCTTGCATGTACTTTACCTTCACTACGCCTGCCTCGTTTTTGTATAAGGTGCATCAGGGAATCCTGATATGCGCTGAGCTACTTAATTATGTCGCGCTTCGGATTCCGCAGAAGGTCACAAGGGAGCACCGACCATTCTTGGTTCCTGCTTTTCACCGGAAACATTCTGTTATGTATAGACTTCAAAATCGGCCTAATACCTATTTCACTGATCTTGATGTTTTCATGAGTCGCTTTCGTCGTTCTGTTCGCAGCTTCGTATTGCAGTGCGCTAGGTTTCCTCGGTATACGTACGTGCTTTCTTTCGCCGCGTGATTACGTACATTGTCAGTTTGCGTGGCGACATGTGTAATGTTTATTTGGTTTCGTTTTTTTTCCTTATACAATAAATGTTATTGGTTTTCTAGTTGACATTAAGCTGAAAAAATGGAGCTGGGCAGTTCATGTAATGCGTAGGATGGATAACCGTGGAACATTAGAGTTACAGAATGGATACCAACAGAAGGGAAGCGCAGTGGAGGATGGCAGAAAACTATAGGTGGGGTGATGAAGTTAGCAAATTTGCAGGCGCAAGACACGGGTAATTGGAGATCACAGGGAGATGCCTTCGTCCTGCAGTGAACCTAAATATAAACTGATGATGATGTTTGTACCTTTAGCTGTACAGTTTTTTTTTTCATTATATTTGCTCACTAACCGTCTGTTCATTTTCGATTTGCCTTACCTTCGTCGATAGATCTCAGCTTGTTTTAGCAACCTTCCACGCCATTTGTTTTGTGCTAATATTACGGCCAGATGACTTTTC
The DNA here is from genome assembly GCF_013339745.2 of Dermacentor silvarum. Lineage (NCBI taxonomy): Eukaryota > Metazoa > Arthropoda > Arachnida > Ixodida > Ixodidae > Dermacentor > Dermacentor silvarum. Next base: position 96,205,269 of record NC_051158.1, read on the forward strand.
TGTACATGCATATTTTCTTTTGCCTATGTATTCTTTTTTTAAGCTGTAAATTATATTTTAGTTTGATTACCTGTACGCCAGTCTTAAAACCTGATGTTTTTTGGCACATAATGTAAAGGCGGGATTGATTACTTATTTTTATTGACTCTCACGCATTGGTCGTGTATATCCTTTATCTTTCTCTTGTGAGTTCACGCAGCTTTTGTTGATTGTGAACTGTTCGTTCTCATAATTGTAGTTTTCTATTTCATGTTTTTCCTGTATTTGTATTCGTATTTTTTTTTACCGTGCGCCACCACTCAGACCTTAGGGTGGTTCCTGGGCTGGGTACATAAACATGATTCATTGATTGGTTGGTTGATTAATCGATCATTATGCTATTCACCTGACAACAAGTGGCGTCCCTGAAGGATCAGTGTTAAGACAACTCCTTTTAAAAATTTTTATTAACGGCGTTCTTTCCGAAATTTAGAATTCTTAGTTATTTCTGTATTCCGATGACATCAAGATTTTTAAAGAAATTTTTACTGTTAATGACTTTTGCATCCTGCAACTCACCTGTTATCTTTTTCTAAATGATGCCTTGGCGCCTCACCCTGAATGTTGCAAAGACCAACGTCATGACTTTCACAAACAAAGCAGCAAGCATTTCTTTATCTTATTCTGTAGATTCTGTACCACTGTGTAAGGTCTGGAAGATCAATGATCTCGGTGTATTTTTTCATACAACTTTACACTTTACTATTCACACTAAACGCGTTGCGAAGCGGAGTATGCGCTCTCTTGGCCCTGTTTCCTTACTATCGAGGGATATCATTTCTGCTTCACCGTTCCGAAAGTTAAGCGCAGTAACCTGTCTTCCACCACTAGAATACGCGTCGGTCATCTGGAAAGGCATATTTAGATCCAACAGTGACATTATGAATGGGGTCCAAAAAACTTTCTAAGCATATATCATCACCGCTTTGCTAACACGGACACAGCACCTTGTTCAAGCTCTGTTGGACTATTGTCATTGCCCTTACTTCGCTCACCAGATAACATCGACCTTTCCGTGTTCTTGCCTGCTATCATCAACACTTACCCATCTATACAGAAGCATCATCATCTTCATCAGATTATATTTATGACCACTGCAGGACGAAGGCCTCTCCCTGCGATCTCCAATTACCCCTGTCTTGCGCTAGCGTATTTCAACTTGCGCCTGCAAATTTCCTAACTTCATTCAATTTCCATACCTAGTTTTCTGCGTCCTCGACTTCGCTTCCCTTCTCTTGGTATTCATTCTGTAACCCTAATGGTCCACCGGTTACCTATCCTACGCATTACATGGCCTGCCCAGCTCCATTTTCCCCTTTTAATGTCAACTAGAGTATCGGCTATCCACGTTTGCTCTCTGATCCACGCCGCTCTCTCCCTGTCTCCTAACGTTACGCTTAATATTTTTCGTTCCATCGCTCTTTGTGCTGTCATTAACTTGTTCGACAAACCTACAGAATACTGAGTCTTTTTTACGCCTATTTTCATGACTTCAACATTTTCACAAATGACTGTCATCGTTCTTTTCCGTGTTTTGCGTTGTTCTGCGGTCGATTCACACAATGTTCAACTGCCCTTTTTCTCATTTTTCTTTTGTACATACCCTGGGCATTGTTGTATGTGCAGTTTTCTGTTCACAATTGTTCTTTTTATTCATTGTATGCTTTTTTTACTTATATTCCTTTCCACATTTTTGTTTGTTTGTTTGTTTGTTTGTTTGTTTTTCTGTTTTAATGTAGGCGGGTGCCAGATCTCAGACGTTCTGGTTGTTGCTTGGTATGGTAAATAAATGATTGATGGACGGATTAGTCATTATTGATGCGAACGCGTGAAATGGCCCACTGAGCGAAAAAGCCGGCGTCTGTCGTCTGTAGCAGCGAAATGGCACCTACACTCGTATAGCCATTGGCTGAGACGCCACCTCACGAGCTGCGCCTCTACGGATGATAGCGGGTGAAAGGGGACACCTGCGACCTCGCTAGCGCGCCAGTTGTTGAGCGAGGGGAGAGGGCACCACCATCGTCGGTGGCATGCAGGATAGGCCATTTACGAGATATGCGCCGTCAAACTTGTAAAAATGCAATGTCGTTCCGCTTACTTTCTTAACGAAACGTCGTTTTATGCATTGACGCAGACAAGTAACTGCAACGCCAATGCATTTCTCCGCAAAGTTTGGGAATTAATATGTCAAATCGGAAGTCACACTGAGAATTCGTTCCAAGTGGATCCGCATTGCGAACTCCCCAGCTAGAATTTGTAAGTGCCATGTGTCGTAAGTTGATTAGTTAGAAACTTAGTGATTTTTTTAGTCTTCGAATATGCATTTCAATTTTTCTTGGAAGTAATGACCGCCTCTTCGAGTAGACCAGCTCACGGTCTAGAATTGTGTTATCTGCCGCAGGCAGTTCTTAAAAAGTTTTGAAAGTGTTAGCTGAAACACCCGGTGTTTGAGATACCTGTGCTACACCCAAGCCTATACAAAGGGTTCTTATGAAGGTAATTGTACTACTTCAGCATTTGACATTCCAAAATGCAACCTAAACAGAGCCATAAGCTATCTGACGCGACATCATCAACTATACAGCAAATCTTTTTTGAATAAGTGCGCATTATTAAGGCGAAACTACACGTACGCTTGCCGGCGCGCGCAAGCTCGTGACCACGCTCCTCACACATACGCAGATGGTGCAGGACATCGTACTAATCGTACTAATCCTCGAGGCTGGTCAGATTAACGCTGACGCTGAATTCTGTATTAGTCCACCATCAGTGCATCCGATGGACAAAGAATTAACGTTCCTCGCGCTTGGGTGAGAGAGAGAGGTTTATTTGAACAAATGCAGAGAGGTCGGCTTGAGCGTTAGTTTGCTCTGGCCTGCTACTCTACACTGGGGAAGGGGGGAGGGGATAAAAAGTTGTCGCAGTTTCACCTGAAAGGCGAAGCATCAATTGCGATAGCAAATTTGTAGAGAGCTAAACGGAGTAATGATAGTAGCTTTATCAGCTGTATAAACTTGGACATGCAGCAGCACCGGCAACACGCAGAACTCTTGTCGACGCCATCGGCGTTTTGCCCACGTTCGCACAAAATGCGTGCGGCGTTGGTGACTGTTGCCGGAGCCTCTGATATAAATAGGTACTTGGTGCCGCAGCTAAACGTCCCCTCCCATCCCTCCCCCCCCCCCCCCCCGACGGCCTTTCGTGCGTCAGAAGAAGGCGCGTTTGCTCTACATATATGGTGATTGTAAAGGAGGAAAGAGACGCCTACTTCTGCAGCCCTTAAGGGAGCACGGCACAGAACGCGCGTTTGTTCTCCGCCGTGCGTTCACTCCCCGTGAAAGCGCGCGTCCCTCGCGCCCTTTCACTCGCACATACAGCGTTCGGCGGCGCGCGGCGACGATTTCATCTCCATTGACGTCATACGGAACCTCACGGCGACGGCGACGGTGACGCCGACGGCAGAAATCTGCTTTGGAGTGTCCATATAATTGCTATCGCAATAAAAGAGCGATAAATGATGATCATAAGATTAGGAATTGCGTATATACATGTCCATCACGTTGAGGTCATACTAGAGCCGTGCATGGAGCCGCGGGGTGAAGTTTCTACGCGCCCCTCTTCCTTTAACCCCCGACGCGCTTTTTTGAAAATATTTCCTGTAAGCCACTTGCACTTGTCGATGTTGGTATAACCCACACAAGTATATCATTATTGATGTAGTGATACCTGCTCGTTTGTTAGGCGGTTTCTTTTTAAATTTAAAATTTTGTAAAAGATATTGGATGTTAGCGAATGCGCAAGAACGCTCCTGGTGGTCTGTTTCTCAAAATAAACTCAGTTTCAAGTGAGCGTCTTTCCTGTCTTGGTCTCTTTTTAGTGGCACGAGCATCGAGTGACACTCTTGTTTCTTGCCCAGCACTTCCGGTTCACAGCCTGAGACGACCGGAGACGAAATTCAAAATAAATCAGAAAAAAATGGGACGCTAGAAAACTCATGAGTGCCATTATAGAATATGATATCAGAGCATAAGTTTAGTTACAAGTTGAGTTTCTGAAGTGTCTGGAATAATCAGAATTAATTTGAAATACTGATTACCACACACCAAAGCACAGAATCGTAGAATTTAGAGAACTGCCACGTGAACACGACTTTGGCAAACTTCTGGAAACCCGGAAACATAAAGCATAAGTAATGACATCACTAATGACGTCACACACATGAAGGTGGCACGATAGTTAACTGGCTAATTAATGGGAAACAGTTGCCTAGCATAGACTGAACATCAGCCTAGCAGAGCTGATGTGACGTCACTCCTTCGTCTCTCTCTTCTCCTCTCCCGGCGTGCACCTGCTCGCTCGCTCGCCACAGATGCGTGATCCTGCTCGTTACACGTTCTGTCGTCAGCACCGGAGAGGGCGCGTAACTAGGGGGCTACGCCCCGCCCCGTGGCGCGCGCCGCGCTTCCTCGTCGCCCTCCTTCGGTACTCGCGCGCATATCGTGCCAGGGGAAAGTCGTTCGCTCGCTTGCTCCTCTAAGTTCGGTTTGTGCGCTGCGTTCGCCATGAAGGTGGTCGACGAGGAAGCCACCGGGCCTAGCACAGCCTACCCACAAAAAGAAGAAGACCTACAGATGATGGTTTTCTGTGTCTCTGTCGTTCTTTCAAAAGATACACCCACATAATTACCCTAAAGAACACCAGCGCCGAGGTGCGGGTGCCACTAAGAGACAACTAAGTCAAAGATTAGGGTGGATGGGTGGATGGATGGAAAAACTTTATTTTGGTCCATTGGGTCGCGCTAGTTTCCTAGCCCGAAGCGGGCCGCTCCCACGTTGGGACCGAAAGGCCTAGCCTATCGGCCGCTTCGCGGGCCCGTTGGACTGCCCTAGCTGTTCATCTAATGTGAGACTGCGTAGAGCTGCATCCCACCGCTCTTCAGTGTGGTCCTTGTCGCTGCGTAACGCGGGGCAACGCCAGAGCATATGAATTAGATCTATGATGTCGTTACATTTATCACATGTTGTATGAGTAGAGATCTCCGGATAGATCTTGTTGATTAATAAAGGGTTCGGATAAGTTCTCGTTTGTAAGAGCCTTAGCGTAATGGCCTGAGCTCTATTGAGTTTCCTGTGGGGAGGGGGGGAGACCCCGCGTTGTAGGTAGAAGTGCTTGGTTAGCTCGTTGTACGTGAGGAGGTGATCCTTGCAATCAGGAACCTCAGCATATCTTCTTGCCTTGTGGCTGCATGGTTGGCAAGTCCTCGTGTAGCATTGTGGGCAGATTCGAATTGCCAGGGCCTGCCTAGAGATGACTCCTTTGGCATATGCTCGGATGGCTGCCCTAGAATCGCTGTCGATCCTGGATCTCTTTTGGTAAAAGTGCCAATGCGATGGCTACTTGGTCTGCAATGTCTGGTTGCGTGGTGTACGTGGAAGCCGAGTTGACGATTTCACCTTTGCAGTTCAGAAGGGCTACTGTGAAGGCTCCTCTGTTTGGTATGAAAGCCGCGTCTAGGAACGAGCATTCTTCAGCCTGATTTTGAGCTTTCTCTAGCAGGGTTTTGGCGCTGGCTTCCCTTCTGCCCACGTTATGAATTGGGTGAACATTCCTTGGAACAGGCATGACTGTGATATTCTTCTGCAGATCTTTGGGAATTTCTCTATGATTATTGCTGTAATTGGTATACCAATTCGTTTGAGCGTCTGTCTTCCTGATCGCGTGGTAGAGAGTCTAAAGAACTGGGCTCTTTCTTGTGCCTCGGCTATTTCCTCCAGTGCAATATGCCTCCCTAGTTGCATGAGTCTTTCAGTTTCCGTGTACATAGGTAGCCCAAGAGCTACCTTGATTACCTTCCTTAACAATGCATTCAGTTTGTGTCTGTCGGATCTTTGCCACTCGCGCATGGATGCTACGTAGGCGAATTGACATAGCACAAAGGGGTGAAGCCGTCGAACGACGTTGTCTTCTTCAAGCCCATGTCGGCGGTTAGTTACTCATTTGATAAGCCTAATTGAGTTGTCCACTTTCTTAGCGATACGTAGAATCGTTTCATTATTGGACCCGTTGGCTTCTATCACCAAGCCCAGGACCCGGATGGAGTCCACCCTTGGGATGACGCTTCCGCTCCTGGTATAGAGCGTTATATCGTTCTCTCCAGGAGGAATTCATCCCCTGGGTTGGCGGCCTCTTCTCTTAGGTCTGTATAGTAGTACTTCCGATTTGTTGGGTGAGCATCGAGTCCCGTTGGGATGAGGTACTCTTCAGGGGCGTTTACGGCTTCTTGTTATCTTTGTTCTATTTCTCCGTCGCTGCCTCCAGTACACCATATCGTGACGTCATTCGCGTAAATGGTGTATTCTATGCCTTCGAGTCTTCTAGTGAGACCTTTCATGGAGATATTAGAGTGGGCGAGATGACTGCTTCTTGGGGTGTGCCACGGTTGCCTAGCTTCATTGTATTTGATGTTAGGTCCCCAGCCTTGAGCGTAGCCATCCTGCCCCTGAGAAAGGCTTCGACGTATTGATGAACGTGACTACCCAGACCGAGGTTTGAAATGGTTTTGAGTATAAATGTATGGAGGATATTATCAAAGGTTTTCTCCATGTCTAGTCCCAGTATCGCTCTCGTGTCCCTAGTCTTGCGGCTGATTATTTGGTTCTTGAGTAGGAGCATGACATCTTGCGTAGATAGACCAGGTCTAAAGCCGATCGTCGTGTGAGGGTAAACCTCGTGCTCTTCCAGGTACCGAGATAATCGATTCAGTATTGCGTCTTCAGCAACCTTTCCCACGCACGATGTGAGTGAGATCGGTCGTAGATTCTCGAGGCCGGGTGGCTTGCCCGGTTTTGGGATTAAAATGGTGTTAGCGGTCTTCCATTCGCCAGGAACGTCACCGCTCTTCCGCATCTCATTAATCAGCTGTGTCAAATACTCTATGGAGTCGTCATCCAAATTGCGGAGCATCTTATTTGTTATCCTATCGGGAACGGGGGCAGATTTCTCATTAAGATCGTGTAAAACCGCCCTGACCTCTCCTACTTTGAACTCAGGATGTAAAGTTGGGTTGTGTGTTCCCGTATATTCCAATCAAGTAGGTGGCTGCTGCGTGTTCTCGACGGATAGGTACCTATTCACTAGCTGTACAATAACTTCTGACTTGGATGAGTCATTCTGTGCCACGTGCAAGATTTCGCTTAACGTGTTGCGTTGATTCGATTTCGTGTTAGTTTCGTCTAGTAGGTGCTTCAGGAGATTCCAGGTTCTTCCTTTTCTCGTTCGGCCGTCCATAGAGTTGCAAACCTCATCCCACTGTTGCTTAGAGAGTGTTTTGCAGTGCTCCGCTATCACTCGATTGGTTTCGACAAAGATTAGAGTTGCCTACAGTTTATTCTGCAACGCTTCCACGCTCCCCGTAGCAAGACTTTTCTGGATACATACTCAGACACGCGCAAACCCATGTACCTACCAGCGCCACCACAAGATGGCACAATGTGTCCAAAAAAAGCACGGGATATGACCCGTCTGCAGTGCATATCCCGTATACCTCGCGTTTGAACAGTGGCAATAAGTTTTTTCACTACATTTCTTCAATGTTCAATGTATTAAGGTCGACAGACGTCCTGAGATTTTCTGCCCGAACTTTAACGCGAAAGCGTTTCTTGGCTAGGTTGGCGAAAGCGCGCACGCAGCTGGCGCACGCAAAAGGTGTCCGCGAAATCCGCGTCCGGAAAGCACGGTACTGACGCCGGCGTCTAGGCCTGCCGCAGCCACAATCGGGGTGCGTTCCATTCCACCGCAGCAACAACCTGCAGCCGCGGCCGCGTTTTGTGGCTAGGTAGGCGAAAGCGCGCACCTCTCACATTGCCACATTCTTTATAACACAACTCGCCAACACCACTTTGCAGCAGCCCTCCGTAACAACAACCTAGCCAAAAGAAACGCCCTCACGTTCTCATCTCATAAGGATATGCTTAGGGATCCTCTGCAACTTTTTTAAAGGGCCCCTAAACCACCTCAGATATCTTTGAACATTTGAAGTAAACAGGCGCATCGAGTTCAGAATGCCGTCATGATCAACGATGCCAAACGCTGCAGTGTTACGCGCCTAGGGCGCGCCACAAGAAAAAAAATCACAGCATATCCATGGGGTGAATGATGATGAGTGGGCGAAGCTCCGGAGGGAATCATCGGATCTCCCGCTTAAGGGGACGCTAGCACAAACGCGTTAGAAACGTGCAGTACTCTCTAGTAAGGGGGAGCAGCCACAGCGTCTTACGCAGCCATTTACACATGCCGGAACGTGCACCGCGTTTGCCGACGCCATCACATGACTGCTGAGAGAGTATACCCCCCGTATTCATAAACGCTCCTCGACTTGAACTTGACTTGCCACCGCTTTGGGCAGCGCGTTCTAAACGCGTTGAAGGTAAGGCGGAGAAGCCACAGCGTCTTACACCAGCTTCTTACACGGGCCGCAACGCGCTAGCACAAACGCGTTAGAAACGCGCTAGAAACGCGGTCTTTCGTTAATGTTGGGTATTTATTGCCATCGTGGTGCGTGTGTTCATGTCCGCTTCGTGGCGTAGTGGGCTAACGCTGCGCGCTCGGAAGCGAGGGGTCCCTGGTTCGATTCCGCGCTACGGACACAACTTCGGAATTTTTTTTCTCATTTTTCTCAGACTGGTTACACACTACTACTACGACGACGGGGACGGAACGGGTGCCGCTATAAGGAGCTTCGCCCCTAAAAATCACAGCATATCCACGAAGTGAATGATGATGAGTGGGCGAAGCACCGGGGGATCATTCTGGTAATCCACAGCTACGGACGAGAGATATAGAGAGCGCGCGTCGGGAACGAACGCCCTTGTGCAATGCAGTGCCCCTAGCTACGGACGAGAAAGAGAGCGCGCGTCGGGAACGAACGCCCTTGTGCACCGCAGCGCCCCTAGCTATGGACGAGAAAGAAAGAGAGCGCGCGGCGGGAAGGAGAGAAAGAGAACGCGCGCCGGGAACGAACGCCCTTGTGCACCGCAGCGCCCCTAGCTACGGACGAGAAAGAAAGAGAGCGCGCTTCGGGAACGAGAGAAAGAGAACGCGCGTCGGGAACGAACGCCCTTGTGCACCGCAGCGCCCCTAGCTACGGACGAGAAAGAAAGAGAGCGCGCTTCGGGAACGAGAGAAAGAGAACGCGCGTCGGGAACGAACGCCCTTGTGCACCGCAGCGCCCCTAGCTACGGACGAGAAAGAAAGAGGGCGCGCTTCGGGAACGAGAGAAAGAGAACGCGCGTCGGCAACGAACGCCCTTGTGCACCGCAGCGCCCCTAGCTACGGACGAGAAAGCAAGAGAGCGCGCTTCGGGAACGAGAGAAAGAGAACGCGCGTCGGGAACGAACGCCCTTGTGCACCGCAGCGCCCCTTGCTACGGACGAGAAAGAAAGAGAGCGCGCTTCGGGAACGAGAGAAAGAGAACGCGCGTCGGGAACGAACGCCCTTGTGCACCGCAGCGCCCCTAGCTACGGACGAGAAAGCAAGAGAGCGCGCTTCGAGAACGAGAGAAAGAGAACGCGCGTCGGGAACGAACGCCCTTGTGCACCGCAGCGCCCCTAGCTACGGACGAGAAAGAAAGAGAGCGCGCTTCGGGAACGACAGAAAGAGAACGCGCGTCGGGAACGAACGCCCTTGTGCACCGCAGCGCCCCTAGCTACGGACGAGAAAGAAAGAGAGCGCGCTTCGGGAACGAGAGAAAGAGAACGCGCGTCGGGAACGAACGCCCTTGTGCACCGCAGCGCGCCTAGCTACGGACGAGAAAGCAAGAGAGCGCGCTTCGAGAACGAGAGAAAGAGAACGCGCGTCGGGAACGAACGCCCTTGTGCACCGCAGCGCCCCTAGCTACGGACGAGAAAGCAAGAGAGCGCGCCTCGGGAACGAGAGAAAGAGAACGCGCGTCGGGAACGAACGCCCTTGTCCACCGCAGCGCCCCTTGCTACGGACGAGAAAGAAAGAGAGCGCGCTTCGGGAACGAGAGAAAGAGAACGCGCGTCGGGAACGAACGCCCTTGTGCACCGCAGCGCCCCTAGCTACGGACGAGAAAGCAAGAGAGCGCGCTTCGAGAACGAGAGAAAGAGAACGCGCGTCGGGAACGAACGCCCTTGTGCACCGCAGCGCCCCTAGCTACGGACGAGAAAGAAAGAGAGCGCGCTTCGGGAACGAGAAAAAGAGAACGCGCGTCGGCAACGAACGCCCTTGTGCACCGCAGCGCCCCTAGCTACGGACGAGAAAGAAAGAGAGCGCGCTTCGGGAACGAGAGAAAGAGAACGCGCGTCGGGAACGAACGCCCTTGTGCACCGCAGCGCCCCTAGCTACGGACGAGAAAGAAAGAGAGCGCGCTTCGGGAACGACAGAAAGAGAACGCGCGTCGGGAACGAACGCCCTTGTGCACCGCAGCGCGCCTAGCTATGGACGAGAAAGAAAGAGAGCGCGCTTCGGGAACGAGAGAAAGAGAACGCGCGTCGGGAACGAACGCCCTTGTGCACCGCAGCGCCCCTAGCTACGGACGAGAAAGCAAGAGAGCGCGCTTCGGGAACGAGAGAAAGAGAACGCGCGTCGGGAACGAACGCCCTTGTGCACCGCAGCGCCCCTAGCTACGGACGAGAAAGCAAGAGAGCGCGCTTCGGGAACGAGAGAAAGAGAACGCGCGTCGGCAACGAACGCCCTTGTGCACCGCAGCGCCCCTAGCTACGGACGAGAAAGAAAGAGAGCGCGCTTCGGGAACGAGAGAAAGAGAACGCGCGTCGGGAACGAACGCCCTTGTGCACCGCAGCGCCCCTAGCTACGGACGAGAAAGCAAGAGAGCGCGCTTCGGGAACAAGAGAAAGAAAACGCGTGTCGGGAACAAGAGAAAGAGATCGCGCGTCGGGAACGAACGCCCTTGTGCACCGCAGCGCCCCTAGCTACGGACGAGAAAGCAAGAGAGCGCGCTTCGGGAACGAGAGAAAGAGAACGCGCATCGGGAACGAACGCCCTTGTGCACCGGTAGGTAAGTGGTTCTTGAGGGAAAGGGAAAGGTTGGCGCTATCTTCTGCAGCCCTTGAGGGAGCACGGCTCAGCGCCAAATTGTGCACCGCAGCGCCCCTAGATACGGACGAGAAAGCAAGAGAGCGCGCTTCGGGAACGAGAGAAAGAGAACGCGCGTCGGCAACGAACGCCCTTGTGCACCGCAGCGCCCCTAGCTATGGACGAGAAAGAAAGAGCGCGCTTCGGGAACAAGAGAAAGAGAACGCGTGTCGGGAACGAGAGAAAGAGATCGCGCGTCGGGAACGAACGCCCTTGTGCACCGCAGCGCCCCTAGCTACGGACGAGAAAGCAAGAGAGCGCGCTTCGGGAACGAGAGAAAGAGAACGCGCGTCGGCAACGAACGCCCTTGTGCACCGCAGCGCCCCTAGCTACGGACGAGAAAGAAAGAGAGCGCGCTTCGGGAACGAGAGAAAGAGAACGCGCGTCGGGAACGAACGCCCTTGTGCACCGCAGCGCCCCTAGCTACGGACGAGAAAGAAAGAGAGCGCGCTTCGGGAACGAGAGAAAGAGAACGCGCGTCGGGAACGAACGCCCTTGTGCACCGCAGCGCCCCTAGCTACGGACGAGAAAGCAAGAGAGCGCGCTTCGGGAACGAGAAAAAGAGAACGCGCGTCGGCAACGAACGCCCTTGTGCACCGCAGCGCCCCTAGCTACGGACGCGAAAGAAAGAGAGCGCGCTTCGGGAACGAGAGAAAGAGAACGCGCGTCGGGAACGAACGCCCTTGTGCACCGCAGCGCCCCTAGCTACGGACGAGAAAGAAAGAGAGCGCGCTTCGGGAACGACAGAAAGAGAACGCGCGTCGGGAACGAACGCCCTTGTGCACCGCAGCGCCCCTAGCTACGGACGAGAAAGAAAGAGAGCGCGCTTCGGGAACGACAGAAAGAGAACACGCGTCGGGAACGAACGCCCTTGTGCACCGCAGCGCCCCTAGCTACGGACCAGAAAGAAAGAGAGCGCGCTTCGGGAACGAGAGAAAGAGAACGCGCGTCGGGAACGAACGCCCTTGTGCACCGCAGCGCCCCTAGCTACGGACGAGAAAGCAAGAGAGCGCGCTTCGGGAACGAGAAAAAGAGAACGCGCGTCGGCAACGAACGCCCTTGTGCACCGCAGCGCCCCTAGCTACGGACGAGAAAGAAAGAGAGCGCGCTTCGGGAACGAGAGAAAGAGAACGCGCGTCGGGAACGAACGCCCTTGTGCACCGCAGCGCCCCTAGCTACGGACGAGAAAGCAAGAGAGCGCGCTTCGGGAACAAGAGAAAGAAAACGCGTGTCGGGAACAAGAGAAAGAGATCGCGCGTCGGGAACGAACGCCCTTGTGCACCGCAGCGCCCCTAGCTACGGACGAGAAAGCAAGAGAGCGCGCTTCGGGAACGAGAGAAAGAGAACGCGCGTCGGGAACGAACGCCCTTGTGCACCGCAGCGCCCCTAGCTACGGACGAGAAAGCAAGAGAGCGCGCTTCGGGAACGAGAGAAAGAGAACGCGCGTCGGCAACGAACGCCCTTGTGCACCGCAGCGCCCCTAGCTATGGACGAGAAAGAAAGAGAGCGCGCTTCGGGAACGAGAGAAAGAGAGCGCGCTTCGGGAACGAGAGAAAGAGAACGCGCGTCGGGAACGAACGCCCTTGTGCACCGCAGCGCCCCTAGCTACGGACGAGAAAGCAAGAGAGCGCGCTTCGGGAACGAGAGAAAGAGAACGCGCGTCGGGAACGAACGCCCTTGTGCACCGCAGCGCGCCTAGCTATGGACGAGAAAGAAAGAGAGCGCGCCTCGGGAACGAGAGAAAGAGAACGCGCGTCGGCAACGAACGCCTTTGTGCACCGCAGCGCCCCTAGCTACGGACGAGAAAGAAAGAGAGCGCGCTTCGGGAACGAGAAAAAGAGAACGCGCGTCGGCAACGAACGCCCTTGTGCACCGCAGCGCCCCTAGCTACGGACGAGAAAGAAAGAGAGCGCGCTTCGGGAACGAGAGAAAGAGAACGCGCGTCGGGAACGAACGCCCTTGTGCACCGCAGCGCCCCTAGCTACGGACGAGAAAGAAAGAGAGCGCGCTTCGGGAACGAGAGAAAGAGAACGCGCGTCGGGAACGAACGCCCTTGTGCACCGCAGCGCCCCTAGCTACGGACGAGAAAGAAAGAGAGCGCGCTTCGGGAACGACAGAAAGAGAACGCGCGTCGGGAACGAACGCCCTTGTGCACCGCAGCGCGCCTAGCTATGGACGAGAAAGAAAGAGAGCGCGCTTCGGGAACGAGAGAAAGAGAACGCGCGTCGGGAACGAACGCCCTTGTGCACCGCAGCGCCCCTAGCTACGGACGAGAAAGCAAGAGAGCGCGCTTCGGGAACGAGAGAAAGAGAACGCGCGTCGGGAACGAACGCCCTTGTGCACCGCAGCGCCCCTAGCTACGGACGAGAAAGAAAGAGAGCGCGCTTCGGGAACGAGAGAAAGAGAACGCGCGTCGGGAACGAACGCCCTTGTGCACCGCAGCGCCCCTAGCTACGGACGAGAAAGCAAGAGAGCGCGCTTCGGGAACGAGAGAAAGAGAACGCGCGTCGGCAACGAACGCCCTTGTGCACCGCAGCGCCCCTAGCTACGGACGAGAAAGAAAGAGAGCGCGCTTCGGGAACGAGAGAAAGAGAACGCGCGTCGGGAACGAACGCCCTTGTGCACCGCAGCGCCCCTAGCTACGGACGAGAAAGCAAGAGAGCGCGCTTCGGGAACGAGAGAAAGAGAACGCGCGTCGGGAACAAGAGAAAGAGATCGCGCGTCGGGAACGAACGCCCTTGTGCACCGCAGCGCCCCTAGCTACGGACGAGAAAGCAAGAGAGCGCGCTTCGGGAACGAGAGAAAGAGAACGCGCGTCGGGAACGAACGCCCTTGTGCACCGCAGCGCCCCTAGCTACGGACGAGAAAGCAAGAGAGCGCGCTTCGGGAACGAGAGAAAGAGAACGCGCGTCGGCAACGAACGCCCTTGTGCACCGCAGCGCCCCTAGCTATGGACGAGAAAGAAAGAGAGCGCGCTTCGGGAACAAGAGAAAGAGAACGCGTGTCGGGAACGAGAGAAAGAGATCGCGCGTCGGGAACGAACGCCCTTGTGCACCGCAGCGCCCCTAGCTACGGACAAGAAAGCAAGAGAGCGCGCTTCGGGAACGAGAGAAAGAGAACGCGCGTCGGGAACGAACGCCCTTGTGCACCGCAGCGCGCCTAGCTATGGACGAGAAAGAAAGAGAGCGCGCCTCGGGAACGAGAGAAAGAGAACGCGCGTCGGCAACGAACGCCTTTGTGCACCGCAGCGCCCCTAGCTACGGACGAGAAAGAAAGAGAGCGCGCTTCGGGAACGAGAGAAAGAGAACGCGCGTCGGGAACGAACGCCCTTGTGCACCGCAGCGCCCCTAGCTACGGACGAGAAAGAAAGAGAGCGCGCTTCGGGAACGAGAGAAAGAGAACGCGCTTCGGGAACGAGAGAAAGAGATCGCGCGTCGGGAACGAACGCCCTTGTGCACCGCAGCGCCCCTAGCTACGGACGAGAAAGCAAGAGAGCGCGCTTCGGGAACGAGAGAAAGAGAACGCGCGTCGGGAACGAACGCCCTTGTGCACCGCAGCGCCCCTAGCTACGGACGAGAAAGAAAGAGAGCGCGCTTCGGGAACGAGAGAAAGAGAACGCGCGTCGGGAACGAACGCCCTTGTGCACCGCAGCGCACCTAGCTACGGACGAGAAAGCGAGTGCGCGTCGGGAACGAACGCCCTTGTGCACCGCAGTGCCCCTAGTTACGGACGAAAAAGAAAGAGAGCGCGCTTCGGGAACGAGAGAAAGAGAACGCGCGTCGGGAACGAACGCCCTTGTGCACCGCAGCGCCCCTAGTTACGGACGAGAAAGAAAGAGAGCGCGCGTCGGGAACGAGAGAAAGAGAACGCGTGTCGGGAACGAACGCCCTTGTGCACCGCAGCGCACCTAGCTACGGACGAGAAAGAAAGAGAACGCGCTTCGGGAACGAAAGAGAACGCGCGTCGGGAACGAACGCCCTTGGGCACCGCAGCGGCCCTAGCTACGGACGAGAAAAAAAGAGAGCGCGCTTCGGGAACGAGAGAAAGAGAACGCGCGTCGGGAACGAACGCCCTTGTGCACCGCAGCGCACCTAGCTACGGACGAGAAAGAAAGAGAACGCGCTTCGGGAACGAGAGAAAGAGAACGCGCGTCGGGAACGAACGCCCTTGTGCACCGCAGCGCCCCTAGTTACGGACGAGAAAGAAAGAGAGCGCGCGTCGGGAACGAGAGAAAGAGAACGCGCGTCGGGAACGAACGCCCTTGTGCACCGCAGCGCACCTAGCTACGGACGAGGAAGAGAGCGCGCTTCGGGAACGAGAGAAAGAGAACGCGCGTCGGGAACGAACGCCCTTGTGCACCGCAGCGCACCTAGCTACGGACGAGAGAGAAAAACGCCGGAAGCGTTCTCCGGAAGCCGGAAGCTGGCTTCCGGAACCAGAAGCGGAACCGGAAGTGGAAACGGAAGCGGAAGTCGGCTTCCGGTTATACTATACATATACATATATATGTATATATGCGTATACATACATACATAGCGGTCTCCATGCCAACCAGAGCTACGGACTTACTCCATCTAGTGAACAGTTCATAAAACTACAGGTGGCTACATACGGAGGAAGGACAGTCCCACGCCCTAAGGAGCTTCGCCCCTAAAAAAAACAATGCCGTCCTCCTCTCCTGGCCTTTCCGGTATCCCCAGCGGTCGTCACGATGTCACCAGGGTGCATCTGGTGATGTCAACCGGGTCGACGATGTCTATTGGTCGAGCAAGAACCTGCAACTTCGATAAGTCTGCTAGCAGCAGGTACGCGCGCTCCCCGCTCTTCCTCGCCGTGTTTCTCGCTTGTGCGCGCTTGCGAATAGGTAATTACAGCCCGCAACGCAAGTGCCAAATCGCTCGCGTTCCAACACAGTCGTGCTTAGCGGTCTGATTAGCTGCGCGAACAGAGTGCGACAGTTTTGGCCTTTCCATACATGCGCGCCACACAGCGGCACGCTTCGCATGAGCACGGGCCGGCACGCAGAAACAGCGGGTAGCCGAGAAGCGCTGCGCCGCGGCTAAGGCCCGTCCACGTTACCGGCACGGTAACTCACCGCACGCCGTTTACCATTCGCGGGCCGCCGTTCGACAGCGGTTTTTCTCGCGAACGGTGAGATTTCCTTGCCATACGTAGAGAGGATGAGACTGGGACTCATTTGTGCGGCAGCCTCACCGCCGCTGATGCTCGACGGCGCCGATATCATCGCTAGTCCTTTCTGGTTCCCTTCAAAGCTAAAGCGGACGGCGCTTCGAAATGAATTACCCACGCTCACGAGCCGCAACACTTTCTTATCGTTGTTGTCGCTCTTCGCAATAATAGTACACAAAGAAGAAAAATACGCTGATATTAGGAGAGCCGTCCGCTGCGATGCGAGCACAGCCGAGCCGGTCGTCTCGCGTCGGTAGACGTGCGCTGCAACTGATCTCGACAAGTAATGGAGATCTCGTTCATGTTAAACGTTTGACAGCGGATATTGCTTTTCATAAAATGTACAATTTATGCATGGCTTTATCTAGCGGACATAATGTTTGTCGGAACAGAAGCTGCAGCTGATGTTTTCGTCGCCGGCGGCAGAGGCGCGCAGCTTCGCGCGTCGTCGATTGGCGCGTCGATCGTGCAGCGGGCGGTGCGCCGTTCGAACTGCCGTATACTTTGGACAGCGCTCGCGCGGAAGACGTTCTACTTCACTGGTGGTCACTTCGCCGTCGGTATATTTGCCGCTAGCGCGGACGTGCCTTAACCGGAAGTGTACAGTGTATTGCGAAGCGCGCTGGCGACGAGGAATGTCACGTGACATTTGGAGGAGCACTCGGCGAGAAGGAGAGACCAGCCGACGAGGAGAATAGCGAAGAAAAGAGCGAAACAAGCGAGGGCCGTGTTTCAACCAGCAAACGCGTGTAACTCCGATATTACGGCACCATTTCGAAAAATTCTCGCGGCTACGTGTTCGCTGTAGACTCGTGCATAAATGCAACACCACAACTAAATTTCGACCTCTGGGTGGTTTAGGGGCCCTTTAAGCATGATAGGTTTTGCGGCAAACCGTAAAGTAAGAAAAAAAAATTGTCGAACGATTACGAACAAAAAAATCGGTAATATTTCAACATTTTACATAATGCAATACCTGCTGTCTCTAAATATTTACATATAAAAAAATCAACAATATATACCTAAGAACTAATTTGTCAAGGATCCATCTCTATAACCATTGCATTGGCCAGTTGTGCAGATTGAAGTACTCTTGAGGAATTAATGAAAAGTCATTGGCTCAACAAAGGCAATAGATGTGTCTTAAAAGATCCCGAATCGTTATGTAAGAGAGCAACACCGAACAACCGAGCTTATATTGTGGAAATGCGCTGTCATCTCTCGGAATTACGTGAGTCCGGTGTCTAATTTACGTTGTTTTATTGGCTTTCAATGAAAACGCTTCTATTTTTCAATGTAAGGCTAAAGCTAGATTTATAGGTATGACGTTGGTTTTTATTTGCATTTTTGATGTGCACTTGCTTTAATGTACAATATGAAAGCCAACAAGCTCACAATCTTTTGCAAACACATCAGAGTGTCGAGAAGAAAATGGGAAACTATTATGAATATGTTGATAATGGATGTGTATGCTGCACATTTTCTCTAGTTTCGGGGTCAAATGAATGTCCTTAATCTCGCAGATTCTGTATTTCACTACCAATAGGTGAAGTGTACGCTGATAACTGCATTCAAGTTTAGTTTGCATATTTATTAGCATGGTAATAACGGTACCTTGGCCCACAAGTGAGTGTTCATCCAGAACAATAATTTCAGGTCTATTCGACAGTGACTTCATGCCGTACTGGTTAAATCGTCAGCTATACAACAAAACAACACCAGGTCTAGGTGACATGGTAAAGGTTGCAGTGGAAATACTTTCGAAGAACCCTAAAGGCTTTGTTTTGCTCGCGGAAGGTGCGTATGAACAATTGTTTCAACTAAACATTTCTACTGAAATGGCTAGCCCGTCTGCTTCTGCTTGCATCTATAGAATAATTAATTAAAACTTTGGCTAATTTGACTGGTAAACTAGCACTAGAAAAACTACACGCGTCGTGTATTGAAGACATTCTTTATACGTATATAACGCATTATCACCTGTTATCATCAAAAGTATGACTAAAAATTTGACACCGTAAAGCAAAGGATCATTTCTGGACTTCACATTTCACGTTCTCGTCTACAGAATTCCAAACTAGTCTCCGCACAACACTAAACACTGTCAGGGCATCATCCTTGAAACAGCACCAATGGCTACGTACGAAACAGTAGGTAGCTACGGTACAAACAGTACGTAGAGGACATAATTGGCCACATTGAAGAGCGCATCTCCTGTCTCTGATATGACGTGCTACGGACAACCTCACCAAAGAAAAGAACTTGCTCTGTAAGATGTACTCAAAAGAGGTTAAATGCATGGTGTCTTCAATTTATCGCGCCGTAAAATACATATTTTCATTTACGATTAAGCATAAAGCACCTTCATTTATTTTTCGAGACTGCTGCCGGACATGATGTGCAGGAACCCAAGTGCAGTCTAGGGTGCGCTTGTTTTCTCTCTAGCTTATGCTATACATTTCCGGGAAATAAACGCACATGGTCTTCAGATATTTGGCTACAATCTTTGAAAGCACGCCCATTGCACGGCCATGATTGATTGGCTGCCGAGAAGTCATGTTTATAAATATTTGGTCGCGGAAGTCTAAACTTCACAAAAGCTGTTTCTGTGTATTCGTGAGTATAAAATGTGACGCATTGTGGAAGAATATTTCTAAGGAAAACACTTTCTGCGGCTTGGCAGTTACATTGCAATGTCCGCACTTCATTACAAAAAAAATGTGGTTGATCCCTCTTATATAGGAATCGGTATAGAACACGAAAGTGAAACGTGTCTTCACAGAAGTAGTGTAATGTTTATTGCACATTGATATATAATGTCTATTGGTGTTTTGTGGCTAAAGCGCCCTTAGGCGTTGATGCACCCACGCTGACGCCTGGTGGCACGTCTTCCTCCATCACGACTACCAACGTCGATGACCATGAGCAACCGTCGTGCATATGGAAGCTGCACTACGCTGCACACGCTAGCACAACGCGAAAGACGAAGCACGTAACTGACACACTAATACAACGCGCAAGACAAAGCACCTAACTGAATCGTCACCGAGTCAAATCAGCGCGTACAGCGCGTCGTAATTGCAGCCTCCGCGATCAACTTCAGAAACATTTTCAGAGCTAATTGCGGAGGCCACGCTCCGCTGTGCTGAGTACGGTGAACGCCACCTAGGTGGCGTTGGTAGTGCTTCTTGATGCCAGCGTCCCTTCGAATGCTGGCATCGAGGCGTCGTAGTGCTGAGACCACCGAAGCGTTCACTGTCGGTGCGCGTTAGTGTCATAATGCAGTACTTCTCTTTTCTGCTCGTAGGCGGCGGCACCGCCCCGAGCAAGAGCGCGGGTACACGGAGGAGTGTTAGATATATAAGGCGCGTCTGTGTAGCTCTCTGCAAATGCGTTTGTGGCGCAATGGGTTAAGCGCTCGGCGATCTATCGTCGCGGACCGAGAGGTCGTGGGTTCGATTTCCAAATTTTGCATGTTTGTGGAACTTTTTCTTCTGGCTTCTTTCTTTGTATTATGTTCGTGTACATTGTAAGTGTACATTGTACATTGTTCGTGTACATTGGGAGAGCTTCCTGTAGGGAAGCTCTCCCAAGAAACAAAGGACCTAATAAAGAAACGACAAAACATGAAAGTGTCCAACTCAATAGATCAGATAGAATTCGCTGAACTTTCAAAACTGATCAACAAGAAGAAAGTAAGGGATATTCGAAATTATAACGTGGGAAAAATTGAGGAAGCCGTAAAATATGGACGCAGCATGAAATCAGTAAGAAGAAAACTAGGCATAGGACAAGGCAAGATGTATGCACTGAAAGATAAGCATGGTAATATCATCAGCAATTTCGATGACATAGTAAAAGCAGCAGAAGAATTCTATACTGACCTGTACAGTAGCCAAAACAGCCAAGCTTCTTCCATTCGAAATAGTGATGAACCGGATACAGAAGCTCCTTCTATAACTAGCGATGAAGTTAGAAGGGCCTTGAAAGATATGACCAGGGGAAAAGCGCCTGGAGAAGATGGAATAACAGTAGATTTAATCAAAGATGGAGGAGATATCATGCTTGAAAAGCTTGCGGCCTTTTATACGCAATGCCTCACAACTTCAAGTGTACCAGAGAGCTGGAAGAACGCCAACATTATACTTATCCATAAGAAGGGAGACGTTAAAGAACTGAAGAATTACAGACCCATTAGCTTGCTTTCAGTATTGTATAAATATTCACCAAGATAATTTCCAATAGAATCAGGACAATACTTGACTTCAGTCAACCAAGAGAACAGGCTGGCTTCAGGAAGGGATATTCTACGATGGACCATATCCATGCCATCAATCAGGTAATCGAGAAATCTGCGGACTACAATCAACCTCTCTATATGGCTTTCATAGATTATGAAAAGGCATTCGATTCAGTAGAGATATCAGCAGTCATAGAGGCATTGCGTAATCAAGGAGTGGAGGAGGCATACGTGAATATCTTGGCAAATATCTACAATGATTCCACAGCTACCTTGGTTCTCCACAAGAAAAGTAGAAAGATACCTATCAAGAAAGGGGTCAGGCAAGGAGACACAATTTCTCCAATGCTATTCACTGCATGCTTAGAAGAAGTATTCAAGCTCTTAGACTGGGAAAGATTTGGAGTGAGGATCGATGGCGAATATCTCAGCAATCTTCGGTTTGCAGATGACATTGTCCTATTGAGCAACAATGGAGAGGAATTACAACAAATGATTGAGGACCTTCATCGAGAAAGTGCAAGAATTGGGTTGAAGATGAATATGCAGAAGACAAAAATAATGTTCAATAGCCTGGCAAGGGAACGAGAATTCAGGATCGCCAGTCAGCCTCTAGAAACTGTAAAGGAATATGTTTATCTAGGTCAATTACTCACAGGGGACCCTGATCATGAGAAAGAAATTTACAGAAGAATAAAACTAGGTTGGAGTGCATACGGCAGGCATTGCCAAATCCTGACTGGGAGCTTACCACTGTCGTTGAAAAGAAAAGTGTACAATCATTGTATTCTACCAGTGCTAACATACGGGGCAGATATTTGGAGGTTAACAAAGAAGCTCGAGAACAAGTTAAGGACCGCACAAAGAGCAATGGAACGAAAAATCTTAGGAGTAACGTTAAGAGACAGGAAGAGAGCGGTGTGGATCAGAGAACAAACGGGGGTAGACGATATTCTAGTTGACATTAAGCGGAAGAAATGGAGCTGGGCAGGCCATGTAATGCGTAGGATGGATAACCGGTGGACCATTAGGGTTACAGAATGGATACCAAGAGAAGGGAAGCGCAGTCGAGGACGGCAGAAAGTCAGGTGGGATGATGAGGTTAGGAAATTCGCAGGCGCAAGTTGGAATACGCTAACGCAAGACAGGGGTAATTGGAGATCGCAGGGAGAGGCCTTCGTCCTGCAGTGGACATAAATATAGGCTGATGATGATGATGATGATGATGATGACATTGTAAGCTGACGTATTTCCGTGACGGAAATACGTCAGTGAAGTCTTGGTGGACCCCGGCATAAAACACTTTCGTGTTAAAACTAAAGGCTCTGTTATACTCCGGCGTTCACAATGCGCGCGCGCGCCGGCGTTCGTTTCGTCGCGTCACGTCGGCGATCCCCCGCCAGGCGCAAATCCGCCTGCCCTATAGTCCAACGCGACGCGGCCCGTCGCAGCGGCCGGAGCCAAAGCAGCGCATGCTCAGTAGAGCAGAGCAGAGCGCGGAAAGCGAGCGCCGCGCGGAAAGAAACGCGGACGCGGTGCAGTCTGGGTAACGTCGTCGGCGCGAAATGAAGCATGTTGCATTTCGCGCCGGCTGCCGCCGGGCCGCGCCGACGGACGCTGGCCGCGTCAGTCGCGCCTCGCGTTTTGCTAGCGTAACGTCGCTGTGCCCAGCGTGCGCGCGCGTCGACGTTACGTCGGAGTATATCGAGCCCATAATAACAGTAGTTTAGAAGAACTTCTTGCTGGTCGAGTTGGTGCATAGGTGTATCGGGAAGCGTTGAGCATACACACGAACAAACACAGAAAAAAGAGAGACGTAAACGGATAGAGCGCAAACTCTCAACTGGTTTAATTTGTGTAGAGGCTCCTCTATACAGCCAGCTTTAACACGTGCCACAAAAAAGGAAGGGGGAAAAAAAGTTGTCGCAGTTTCACCTGAAAGGCGAAGCATCAATTGCGATAGCAAACTTGTAGAGAGCTATACGGAGTAATGATATTAGCTTTATCAGCTGTATAAACTTGGACATGCAGCAACATCGGCAACACGCAGAACTGTTGAAGACGCCATCGGCGTTTTGCCCGCGTTCGCTCAAAATGCGTGCGGCGTTAGTGACTTGCCGGAGCCTCTGATATAAATAGGCACTGCGTGCCGCAGCTAAACGTCGCCTCCCTTCCCTCCCCCTCCCCCACGGCCTCTCGCTCGTCGAAAGAAGGCGCGTTTGCTCTACATACATAGTGATTGTGAAGGAGAACAGAGACGCCTACTTCTGCAGCCCTTAAGCGAGCACGGCGCAGAACGCGCGTTTGTTCTCCGCCGTGCCTTCACTCCCCGTGAAAGACGCGCCCCTCGCGCCCTTTCACTCGCACATACAGCGTTCGGCGCGCGGCGACGATTTCTTCTCCAAATGACGTCATACGGAACCTCACGGCGACGGCGACGGCGACGGCGACGCCGACGGCAGAAATCTGCTTTTGAGTGTCCATATAATTGCTATCGCAATAAAATGGGGCGGGGGGTGGGGTCGCAAATCAAGCCCACCTCAAATATGTGGGCCGCGTTCTATGTGTGGCCAAAGAGGGCGTTGCGCGAATGAACGGGCGGGGGAGCATGCTTTTTCACTTCGAAAAAAAAGAAGGAGCGCACGTGCTTCGTCATTGCAAAAGATGTGAGCCAATGTTTTATAGCATTAAGATTTTAGGCTGGAGTATTGACAAAACAGCCCGTGAGCTTTCAGAAGCTTTTTATATCAAGAAAAAAGGCGATGCTTGCGTAAGTGACACTTCGGTTACCTGGCATCACGCGGAAAATAATTTTCTGCTCAACTTTTGTTGATTTGAAGTGGGCCTAATTTGTGAACCCTCCTCCCCCCAATTTCCTTGTTCCCTTAATTTTTGTGGCGCGTGTTAAAGCTGCCCATATATAGCAGCCTCTAGACAAATAAAACCAGTTGATAGTTTGCGCTCTATCCATTTGCGTCTCTTTTTTTCCTGTGTTTGTCCGTGCGTATGCGCAACGCTTCCCGATAACACTAATGGAATGAATACATTGCGACGTCCTGAGATCGAAAGGAAATCGTGAGTTGATTTCAGAGAGCGCAGCTATATCCGCGCAGTGCCCCTAGGGAAATGAACAAGTGCCCAGAACAAAGTTTGCTTTTATGTTGCTGGCCAAACCCCTTGTTCGAATCAGTTATACTGATTCATAAATGCTAGTACTTTTGACTACGTCCTTTTTGAATCAATCACGAGCAAAGTTCCGCGTCATTGCTTTGTACTCACACGGTGTTTGGCTTCTTGTTCGTGTCACAGAGAATTTAAAGACGCACATCGCCATTTTTCTTATCTCCTAGTTGTTTTTGCATTCGCAGGTGTCCCCGCTGTCCTTCGATATCATCCCAGACTGCTTTGACAGAATTTAAAAAAGTAAATTGAGTAGATCCAACACATATTTATTTCTATTTCCGATGACATTACAAAGGGGGGGGGATACAAAATCGTTGGCACACTTCTTGAGGTTGTCATCGTTGATTATGGTGGCGATGCAGGCGGGGATGTGGTTCAATTCGTTACAGGTACGAGGACCAAACGAATTCAGGCGAGTGTCGGTGGGGCATAACAAAACCCCTCCCTTAAACTGATGGTCGATGCGGGATGACATGTGGGACGCAGGAAAAATCAATTGGTTGTTAAGAGGGGTGTCATTGTAAATTTTGTGAAACAGACAAAGCCGAAAGTAGGTACGGCGAAGAACAAGGTCTGGAAGTTTAAGGGTAATTTTCATAGAAGATACACTTGCAGTTCTTCAGTAGTTCAACAGAATAAAGCCGGTGGTACGGTTCTCTGTGGATTAAATAGCCTGTGATAGAATGAGATAACTAGGGTCCCAAACTGTGCATGCATATTCTAGTTTGGGCCTTATTAGAGCTTTATAAAGAAGTTTTACGGGCACGGTGGCAGAAGAAAAATGACGGCGAAGGAATCCAGGCATGCGATTATCGTTATTAGATATGAAGTCAACGTGCATTTTCCATGAGAGATTATTGGTGATATGAAAGCCAAGATATTTATACGATGCTACTGACATTATCGAAGAACTGCTCCGGAAATAGGAGGTGGGGTCATCCAATAGGCGGCGGGAGACTCGCACGTGTTCAGATTTACTGACATTAAGGCTCATGAGCCAATCTGTACACCAGGAAAATATTGAGTTAAGGTCATCTTGTAAAGCGGCGCTGTCACAGGTGTCAGAAATGTGATGTATTGTCAGAAATGTAGATAACACAATGGTCTGCAAATAATTTTATGTGGGAGCTTACTTGTGTGGCTAAGTTGCTATTATAAATTAGGAACAGAAGTGGCCCTAGAAGTGAACCTTGCGGAACACCGGATGTTATGCGGCTAGTATCTGAGTGATGATTGTTAACGGTGACATTAACGGTTACTCAAAAATCACTTAGTCCAGCTTAAAATGTTATCATCAATACTAAGAACACTGAGTTTAATAAAGAGTAAATGATGAGAAAGAGTACGAAAAGCTTTAGCAAAATAAAAAAAAACAGCCTGCTATATTTTCGTCGTCAATTGCCTCAAACAAATTATTTGTAAAAGCAACCAGCTGCGTTTCGCACCAAAATAATTTTTTGTAACCATGTTAACATGTCGTGAACAATTAGTTTCAACAAAAAACACAAGGTGCGAGTAGATGACATGGTCAAGGAGTTTGCAGGGGACACTGGTAAATCAAATGGGCCAATAATTAAAAGATGAATGTGTATTCCCAATTGATGCAACGGAACCACCTTCGCTACCTTCCATTCACATGGAATACGGCCAGACTGCAATGATTCGGCATATATTTCACTAAAAAAGAATGACGAGTAAGTAACTGTACTTTTTAGAAACTTGATATTAATGCCCTCAATGCCTGCGGTGGAGGAAAGTTTCTGTCTTAGAATAAGAGAGGCAATGCCACCAGAATAAATAACTACCGGGTACATTGGAAGAAATTCACTATTGCGAACAGTTGGTTGATTGGTAGAGGAAGTGGTTGTAAAACATGAAGCAAATAGATCATTGAGAATATTGCAGCTGCCATGATCATTTTTGGGGTTATTGCACTGCTCGTAAAGAACTATTGTGTTGGGTTTTCTTTTAGTAACCACATTCCACAATTTTTTCCGATCATCTTTAAGTAGGGTTGGTAAATTTCACTGCTAAAGCTCATCTTTACTTTGCTGAATGGCCTCCTTATATGCATCACTAGCAGTAAAGTAAGCATCCCAACGCTCAGCTGTCTTTGTCTTCTTAGCACGCCTAAATAGTCTGTTCTTCTGTTGAGGGAACGTTTTAGGCGTGCATTATACCACGGAGCATCAGAATTCAATTGAATACGTTTTTCAAGATGTGCGCAGTAATTAGCGCAGTGACCTTTTCTTTGAATAAAGTCCAATTTTCTTCGACGGACCGGGTTTGAAAACTTGGCATATAGTCAGCAATAAATTTTTCCAATTCACTGTTTATAACAACACTCAGCATTTTTGTAATCACCAATGAATTTTGATCATTTCTTGGTAGAGACTGAAGTTTGAATGTCAAAGTGAATAATACAGTGGTCACTCAACCCCGCTAGGAATGTTAAGGAAGGAATGAAATTGGGTGCAGTCATTATAATAAGATCTAAGATGTTAGCTGATTGTTGCGTGCATCGGGTAGGCTGAAGTACAAGCTGCTTAAGGATAAAGTCCAGACATAGATTGATGAAAGAAGAGCACTCAGAAGAACTATCACATGTAGGCGAAGAACCACTGAACCAGTTACCTGCCGGAAAGTTTATTCGCCAAGAAGAAAAATAGGAGATGACGGAAAGTGAGTAACAAGCTCGTGTAGTGCATCATGTAGGTCAGCACAAAATGTAACGGGAGAAGGTGGCGGTCGATAGCAGGCACAGAAGATATATCTCTTGCATTCGCTAACTACACGCGCGCATACAAGTTCCGGAGGTGAAGTGATACTCACAGTGCTAGAAACCAGACAATCACGCAGAACTATTAATACACCGCCACCTCACCGCAAGTTACGATCACAACGATAAAACGTGTAAGTACAATCGCACTCAAATATTTGAACGTCATCTATATCGCTATAAGGCCAGGTCTCGGTCAGAATGACGACGTCTGCAGTGCACGTGTCAATGATAGCGGACAGGTCACCGCGTTTATTACAAACACTCCGTACATTGGAAAAGACAATAGAAATGGCTTTTGCTCTAGAACCTTTGTGTTGCTATGACACTGAAATCGAAGAACTGTTAGTGACTGCAGCAGACGTGCTGCTATTAGCAGCGGCGCGATTAGGCGTGGAATACAAGTCGCAAACACGGTCGCTGCCTAAGCAATACATATAGCCGTTATGGTTGATATCTAGTTTGTTTGACCGAAGAGAATACGAATGGCCACTGGTGTTGGCGATTTCGGTTAGTTTACCCCTGGACTACGGAGTGGCGCGACAAAAGTCGTCACTTATGGAAATGCCCGAATTTTTTATATTTAGATCGCTGGGAGAAAAAGTTGTCCTTTAGTTTCGAGGAAGCGAACTTCGCAATAACCGGTTTGCATTTCTTGTCCATGTACGAGCCTAATCTGTAAGTACGACATATGCTTTCATCAGATATTGCAAGGTTTAGAACATCACGAAGAATATCCCGAACATGTTTCTCTGACTGGGACCAGTTTTCGTCACTGCTATCTTTTATGCTGTAAAAGATAAGATTTTCCCGCCGTGATCGGTCTTCGAGATCATCTAAGCGCGCATTTATTGTCGACGATTCTTAGCGCACAGCGTCGGTTACAGCGCTACTAAGGTCACCTGCAATTTTCTTGTCTGCCTAATGAGTCAACCACAAACTCAACAGCGGATAGTCCAGCAGCCAAATCAGAAGCTGCTTGTTCTAATTGCTGCTGATTTCCTTTAACCTGGGAAAGAACTGACAATGGCTCGTCGTGACGCTCATCCAACTTTGCGAATAGCGCGGAAATAGCAGCAAGGATTTCTGAGGCGTCATTCGGCCCTGAGTTTAATTCAATGTCGCCTGCTCATACTAACACTTTTAAAAACCAGTACGCATTCAAAGGCTGTATGGAAAATCACTTATCGGCAAGCAAGAATCAGCGTACAAACATTTATAGTACGTCTATTACGATAATCGCCAACCTGCCGAAGAAGGAAGCAGAACGGGGCGTAAAATGTCCGCATGCCTGCCGCTCTTCCTTACCCACTGAGGAAATCGTACCACAGCACAGTCTTTATCTTCTCGGGGTAAACCGATGACGTAGGCGACGACGTCCTCCAGGCGAGAAAAACAGGGTCCACAGTCCATGACGTGTTGACGGTCTTCTTGGAAGGAGGCGCTGTAAATCACGGTGACGAAACGGCAGCGGCGGCATGATCCCAGGCAGTGACAGTTGAACACGTTCCTATAAAAGTCGAGATATGCAGAAGAAGGAAACAGAACGGGGCGTAAAGTGTCAGCATGCCTGCTGCACTTCCTTGCCCATTTTGGAAGAATCTGTTACAATATATTGGAAGCGAAGCTTTAGGAAACCTATTAAATAAATTCGTGTACAACAACGATGCACACAATTTTGCTTACTTCCATCCTATGGAACCTGTAATCTCATATAATGTTTTTTTATCCTCAGAAAGGTCACAACTTTATTACCATGCAACCTTTATGTGTATGCACTACATCGCTCACAAGCTATGGGGAAGTGCAACCTCCAAACCAAGAAGATGCACAGTGGGACGGATAGCCAGCGATGTCAAAAGCATGAAGGCGATGCAGGATCCTTGTTGCGAGAAGAATGGTGATGACAGGTCTATGTACCGAGATGTACGACAGATATCTGGGCTATATTTAGGAATTCTGTGCCTGCATCAAAGTAGCACACAGATATTTTTAAGGATTGGCCTAGTTTGAGTAAACACCAAGTTGTACATACCAAATCAAAAAAGAATCAATTAAATATTCGATGTTATTCTATTAACAGGTGATCGTGCAGATGCCTGTGACTTGAGAATATTTGTTCCGGTTTTGTGAAGGTATTTATATTTTTTGTGTTGTTCAGGCCGAACAGAGGTGTGCTTACTCGCACTACTATTACCGTCAGCGTATAAGCCCATTCGCTCGTACTTCCCTTCGGCGCAAATATGACCTTCATATATGGTCACATGGCTAACCTCCGAAATACTGACCGACCGAGCAGGCAGCAGCTACGCCACCCGTGAGGGTAAGACAACAAATATTCGCTTGATAAGTTATTGTGCCCAGCAACAATTCAGACTTCGCACGAAAAGATTACCACTCAAACATTCTACCTTCTATTCTTCCACTCCGTCCTAGCTGAAGCAAAGAATAGTGCGCCTTGATAATACTCTAGCCAACCTTTTAAGCGTTCGTATAACAGATTGGCTGGCGCACCACTCTCAATCATTCCGAAAATAAGTGTCGACGTGAAAGATTATAACGAAGTCAATGGCGAGAAGCCAAAGGCTGGGTAGGAAAGAAGAGGAACGAAAATCTGGCAGAACCCTCCTCACAATGAAATTTGACATTAGTGGGATTCGCATTAAAGCATTGTAGCCACTGTTAGCCAAGTGTTGGCCCGATGGTACTTTTTGAACCCAGTTCTATCAGCTGATCTGCTCGATGCTCTAACTGTTCAACCATAAAATACAAAGTGATCCAGGTTGGTGGGAGCACGGGTAGATACATACAAACATACTTAGCCCCCGAAAGTGCAAGAATTATCGTAAGAAAGATACCCCACGTGGAAATGGTTTATTGAATTTTAGTAAGAAAAGTTCACAGGAAATTGGTTTAAACGAAGTGTTATATCCCGTTAACTTGAAAACCGAAAACGCAATCGTTGTAATCTGGAAAATTGCGCGGAGATGCCTGAGGGGCAATACTGAGTTGTAGTGTCAAGTTTCTGCGTAACATTAACGACGTAAGCGGAAGAGGCCTATCACTGAATACTGACGAAGCCATTGCTTTTCTGTTGATTGGTTTGTTATAGGTTATTTTTTCCTTTACAAATGCAACAATAACCATGTTAATAGTAGATCGAAGATGCTGAGAAAAGATGGGGACACGATCAGTGTTACTAGTGAAGACATTTTGGTGGTATAATGGGCCGCGAAGCTCGACGAGTACAACCAGCGATGGGTCATCAACAATACGGCAGGTACCACGCTGCGATGGCTACGTTGCACATCAGCGTACACTGGTCGAACTGGCCTTTAGATTGTGACGAACATCATTGCTTGTCGACACTCCAAAATGTGCCAGAGCAAGCGTGTTTTGTGAAGACGCCTACATCAGCCAAAAGTTAACAATGCGGCCGAATTGACATAAAAACGTTTGTGTAGAACGATATGGCGCGGGATATTGTATCTTAATATGATGAAAATAGCGCAAACACAAATGTAGCCCCTCTTCTCCTGAAGTGGCAGAGAAATGTCGCTCTTGTATACGAAAGTACCTAGCGGGAACATTTGCGCAAGTCGAAGGGCGTCACATCCTATTGCCAAGAAGGTCACAAATGGTCACATTGCCAATGCCACTATTGCCACTATTGCCAATGGTCACAAACGTGGCTTTCTTCCACTCTTATAATACACCGTCTTGATGTAGTAGCGGGAGTGTATGTCCATGGCTGTCTATTCAAATGAAAGGTGCCTGTTTTATTGGCAGAGACTATGTAGATCACATTCACAAGAAGAAGGTTGTAGGAATTTAGGTGTAACGTAAGTTGCACTGGCTTCGGCAGTGACCCATGCACGTTTCAACAGATTGATGGTTTCTTTACAAAATAGATGGAGAAAAGAAATCTTAAACAATAAATACAAGTCTGAATCCTTGTAAAATGGTCTATTCACGTCGAGAGCATCAAAACAAACAAGAGCGAACCATCGTAATTAAGCAAGTGAAAGTTGCACGGTATATGACCTGTCACTAGTTTGGCCCATAAATATTTCATGAACGGTAGACACTAAATGCATCCAGAAGCATCATATAATTGTACATGCGCATCAGCGGCACCTTCAAATATTATGTTAGGCATCGTAATTAACCAAGAAATCTCGCCGCGAATTTACCCGCTACAGCACTTAGCTTTTACATTACATTACAGCAGTGCATTTACCCGCTTAGCACGTGTTGGAGCCGTGTTATTGACGGCTGCAGCTGCGTCTAGTGACTTCGCGTCGTTGTGTTCAGGATGTTCGGTTGGCTGTGACTCGTGCTCACATTGCCTGTGCAGGATTGGGAGTCGCATCGAAAGATAACAAAATCAGCTTGCTTACTGAGCTTGCTCTGCCGCACCCTGTGCATCATGAATTGCGCTGTTGCGTGTTTATCTCTGTATGCATTGAATTCCTAGCGTTGCCAATGCATTCAGTGCATTGTGTAAGGTTGTTTGTGTGCTTCAGAAAATCCGGCGTCGGCGTGGATGTCGGCGTCCGTGGAGGTATCATCGCGAACCATCCCGACCACGCAGACCCTCCGCGTAGTGCCAGGTGTTCGTGAACAAAAATTTTATTTCTCACAGTAAAACCTGTCAGAAAAATGGCAAAGTACGACTTAGCCACCAACTACAGACATAGTGGTGTCGGACGTTTGTTTGAATGTACGAGAAAACGTAAATCTGTTACGAGGAAACTCAAACACAAACCCCTTTTGCCAGCATTTCTACCATACCAATGGCGGCGTGCTCGGGTAGGCTACTTGCGAATATCTTATCCCCATCGCGCTCGCATCCTCGTCAAATGACGACTTGGCCTGCCTAATGCATTTTGGAAACGCGCGCGTGTCGGGGCAATAGCAAACAATTCATAAAATAATAAAAAAAGGTCCTAGGGCATTCACATTGTAATATAAGACGACTTATATTGCCCCTGGAAAATCTTCCCAGCAATGCATTCCTGTTTAAAAGTGAAACCTACTTAGAGGATCGGTGTAAGCTTGGTCTTTGTAAGCTGGCTTTCCCAGGTTCTGTTTTGCAGTGAAGCCTACTGAAAGAAAAATGCGATGCGAACGCGGTCCGATAATGCTATCGTGTTCCACTCTTAAAGGCGATGCTTAAGCGTCCTCCAATTTTTCGCACTCTTGTTGAGATAGTGGCAATGAACTGCTCTGTTCGAAACAATCAAGCCTAAACAATACTCAGGAAAGCCAACATCAGACTTTCGAACTAACACACTGATACAAAAGAAAGACGCGCACATCAAGTAGTATTTCGAAGTGCCGATATTGCACACCGCTGAATTGGGCGGTTATTCTTAACTTGTTGTGATAGTGTCTAATTCCCTTTCCTTTGTAGGTGGACGCATCGACCACGCTCATCACCTTAACCTCGCGCAGCACGCCCTTCAGGAGACCGTGGAGTTTGAAGGAGTGGTTGGAGCAATATCACAAATGCTTCCTGAAAATGAAACCCTTATCGTCGTTACGGCAGATCATTCTCACACCTTAAACATTGCAGGCCACCCAGCACGAGGAACCAACATCCTTGGTATATAGTAACGTTTCTAAGCATTTCTTCTGCTTTAGCTTATCGTTTATAATTTCACTGACTGACTAATGCCTCTCCACGCGCCCTAGAATTAACACTGTTCGGCGTCTGCCGATGCTACTTTCACAATCTCACCATACCAGCTTCTCCTCTGTCGTCCTTGTGTGCATCTATGCTCCATTGGCACCTGTTCTGCCACTCTAGTCTAAACCACCGGTTCACCATCGCAGGCTTGTACTACAAAAAAAAAACAATTGCCGACCCGAATGGGAATTGGCCCCTTTGGCACGACTACCTCAATTGTAAAATTGGCTCTAGCTACAATTTAAATGCTGACGAGTCGAAAGAGCTAAGCTTCTCAGTGACTGCCATGGAAACTCATATTTCCGAAGTTTTTGATGAAAAGGTCGGCTTGAATATTCTTGATTGGTTTAGTGACTCTTGAATAAGTGCTTCAAGAATCTTTAATCACATCTAAACAAATAGTGCATTAGAATATTTCCCAACTTGAAAACTTTTTGTTATGTGCATTCTCAAAACGAATGCACGTGGAACCACAACAATGCTCTACAGTTCATCAATGAGGGGGGGGGGGGTAACATGTCTACCCTCGCTCATGTTGAGCAGGAGCACATGAGAAAATGGCGCAGAAGTATTGAATGCTTGAAGGCATAAATTGTAAAATTGTAGCAGAGCTTTGTACATTAAAATGTAGGCCGGTAATGTTCCATAGAGTGTCATAACATCCAGAGGGCATTCAGCATCTATAAGTGTGGAACGTTTAATATAACACAAAGGGAGACTATGTAGCATAAGTATATTAAGAAATACTGCAAGGATTAAAGTAAAATGTAGCGTCTTTATCACCACTACTCGAAGGTCACGAAAAGTCACTTACCGATATCTTTGAGCAGAACTGTATGTAATCCGTCCTCTCCCAGGCTACCTGATGTTGCCTAAGTATAATGGTCAGCAAGTGTCTTCCAAGGAACTTGAGAAGCACGCTAGCAATGATTGAAATTGAAAGTGTATCCCTAAAGATAAAGGTAGAGAAACAGCAGAGTACGTGGCTAGCACTATACAGTATTGCAATATAGTAGCGATCTGATAACTGGCTTGGCATTGATTTAGGCTAATACAAGAAGAAAATTAAGTATATCTGGTTAGCCATTGAAAGCCGGCACTGTTCTGCGTATTTTCTGGGGCACTACAAAAATACATTCGACTTAGCTCAACTACGATATTTATTGCCACAATGGCCTCTGCGCTATGGGCAAATCTTGGTGAAGATTGCCAGTTCTACCGCAATCAATGATGGGCTCATTTCTTATACATAAAATGTCAACTACCGTTTTTTTACGACAAGGCATTGAACTTCGAGATGCGTAAAACACAGGACTTGCGCTGTCAGTAGCACGAACCTGGGTAATAATAACTGTTGCATAATTATTTTTTAAATTACGAAATAACTGTAATTACAAAACGTTTCATGCATACCTTCGCAGTATGACTTTAATATCTCGCAACTGACGCTAGTGCCTTCAAACCTACTGAGTGGGCTTACCTTCAACACTCACTTGCATCAATTTCTCCACGCAATTATATATGCGCTGAATGGATTATTTCATGGTATTATCAACGTATACTGGTACTAGCAGTTATACAATTTTTGACGTCAACCACTCCTAACATGGCACGGCCGAAAAAGTAGCCTTTTTCTTTTGGTCACTGCTTTCGGGAATTGCTCTTTTCATGAAATTCCAAACAGACAATTGTTTGCACGCCTACGCTTTATTTTTACAATAGCTACAGTTGATTTTTCTATACTTTGAAAAAAAAAGGTTTTGCTGGAAAGACAGAGACAGAAAACCCGGTTGAATACACCGTGCTTTCCTACGGCGTGGGACCAGGAGGGTATGGACCGCTTGTGAATGTGACATTAGAAAACACAAGTAAGTTGTCTTACCTGTAGCTAATGTTTCACTTACCTTTTTCCGCACAACAATATAGTTCGACGCTGAATGCTTTTCTGTTTTATTCTTTCATTTGAATTAATGTTACTTATTACCTAACTTTGATGCACTTTTCTTCCCATCAGCGGACACTTTCTTTCGGCAGCAAGCGGCATTCCCCATGAGGTTCGCCCCTCATGGTGGTGAGGACGTGGCCGTCTACGCCAAGGGAACCTGGGCGCACCTCTTCACTGGCGTCCATGACCAGACGTACATTCCCTACGTCATGGCCTACGCAGCGTGCATAGGGCAGTTCAACGGCACTGAGTGCCACGAGTGCAAGTCGCAAACCTAGGTGATAGCGTCGTGAGAGGGGCACATGGCAGTGGGAATCACTCCGTCAATCGGACAACATCGTCTATGCAAACATGTACCCCTGAGTACTCAGTGAGATCATGGACAGGCGCGACCTACTTTACGTAGCGCGTTCAAATATTCCCACGTATTTGAGTGCACGTCGAAAATCCTAAATCATATAACAAATGACAAATCTGAATCAACATGTGTAGAAAGAAAAACGGCTGTCACGTTCTCAAATATATGGGGCCTACACTACTTCATCAAAAAAACCTGCCATTATACAATAAACCCTTTTCAGAAGCACAAGGACATCCCGCCACACTTGCATCTCAATAAATATTGTACGGACATTCGGTTCCTTCCTCACTCATTTAAACGCGCAATAAAGTGCTGGCTTGTGACCACAAACGAAGTTATAAATAATACAAATGCTGTGCAGCCTTTATACCAAGAACAACACCTGATTACGAATTAAAGTCGTTTTATTTTATTCACACCATTCGCCTTTGTTTATCTATGCAATAATTGAAGCCGCAAAACTTCTGCTGCTGGTAGCATCATTTTTGTGTGAGAGCCAAAACAGTGCATGTCTTGATCTTTACACCAATCTCATTGTACGCAGACACATATACGATACTTATGTGCCCGGAAAAGCCTCGAAGAGTACCCGTTTGAAATGTGGTTTTACCGGCGGCTCTCGTACTTACAGCTACAGAGGTAAACCAAGTGAATTTTGTCGCAGCATGTCAGAATCCTCTAAGCGGGATTAAAGTTTGCTTGAGATAAATTTTTGCTGTCCCAAAATAAACTTCTGATGCCACGAAAGAAATTCAACTGAGAAATTTATCCAGGTTCAGGTAACACGAAAGCGCAATTCTGGTGACGTTAGGAGTGCGGTACTTTCTCTCGTGGTGTCTGGGGCCCCCTTCGGGACCGTGCTGTTTCTCTCGTGACTTGAAATGTGTCGCACTTCTGTAACAACGTTACAATTACCAGGCTCCTGTCCCCACTACTGAATCTGTTCTGCTGCTACAGTAAAAATGATGACGCCCTTTCTGAAGTTAGTGCATTAATGTGGTTTTAAAGCAATAGATAAAGGCAAGATAGCTGTGGATGCACCTTACTGCTCTGTCGAGCCGATCAGTGGCCGGGGAAGTGTGGAAAGAGTCACATGTTTCCCTCCACGTAGGTGAGAGAGGAAGGCTTCTTGGTACTTTGGTCTTCTATGGTACCGCAACAAACGTCCTGAAGTCGGAACACACTGCTTTAATGTGAAAGTCTTATACAACAAGACGGCCGGTCCTCAGTGATATCTGTACCCAAAAAAGGTCACTCATGTCAATAGACACTGGTTGACCGGGAAAAGGAGAGCCTACTGACGGTGCCGCACTTTGTATTCAGAGCTGCTGTGCTTGCATAAGCCGCTGTGTCAACACTAAATGCGCTCAGTAGAAATTAAAAAATGTCACAGTTTCGCCCTAAGGGCGAAGCAATGAATGCGATAGCAACACAGCAATGTCATACGAAGTAAGGTGAGCGGCTTTGGTAGCAATATGAATTGTAGTAAACATAAGCTGATTAAGCAACCAGGTGTGCTGCGGCGTAAGTAGACCGACATGAAGAGAGACTCGATGACCACGAGAAGGCGCGTGTGAAACGGTGGTGTTGATGAGAAGCGCTTCCCGTCGGCAGCGCGCGTGCGAAGGGACACACCTGTAGCGCTGCACTGCCGATCTGGGCAGCATTACATGTGTAGCGTGCGTTGGAAAATGTGGCCCGACTATTACTAACTGAATGAACAAGCGTGGTGTGAGCGCGCACAAACAAACATGAATAGATCACACTGAATGACTGCAGACAACGACTGTCAAAACGCTGGCAGCAAGCGCATATATACGCCGCAGCAGCGGGCGAAGGTACGTGCGGTCTATCGCTTCAACAGAAACTGAGCGGCGAACGCATAGTGCATAAAGGTCAGATCCGTGTGGAGATAAGAGACGGTGCGGCGAGCGACGAGCGCGGTTGTTGGCAGAGGAAAAGTGCGCCCCCCCCGCCCCCCCCCTCGCCCCTCCGGCGCTGGCTTCCCGCTTCCTTGCTTGCGCGTGGGAGAGATAAGAGACCGTGCGGTCGAGCGACGAGCGCGGTTGTTGCCACAGTAAAAGTGCCCCCCCCCCCCCCCCCCGCTCCCTCCGGCGCTGGATTCCCGCTTCGTTGCTTGCGCGTGGGAGATTGAGTGCGTTCGCTCTCCGTGATAGCGCGCGTCCCAGCACGCTTCCGCTCGGGCATACGGCGCGCGGTGAAGATTTTATCTATACGGAACCTCACGGCGACGACTACGGCGACGGCTACGCCGACGGCAGAAATCTGGTTGAAGTGTCCATATAATTGCTATCGCAATAAAATGCTGTGGCGTAGGTTTGGTTAAGCCTGGTTGATAGCGAAAGCTTCACTGCCCTGACTAGGCCCGCAGGGGCGTCTGCGTAAGCAGGCGTTTGGTGTGTTGCGACACCACGGACCCGAGCACACGAGGGTTGGACCCTCCCGCGTGTAGACATGCGCGGCTTAGCCGTGTCTGGGGAAAGGGGGATCCTGGGGGTTGAGCCGATGCCGGGTGTTCGGACTTTTACGGCCCCTCGGCGGAGGCAACACACCTCTTTGGCCTCTGCTTCACATAGACGGCGCCTCCAGACTTAACCACCTGGAGGAAAACGGCCGTTGCCTTTTCCTGTCCTACTCTCCAATCTTTGTCTTTATCTCTCACCTTTTCATCTTTCCTGTCCTCTTTTCACTTCTTCTTACGTCCGAATTTTTAGGTGGCAAGGGTTAACCGTGTGTAACATATCCACCAGTGGCGCACGGACGGGGGGGGGGGGGGGAAATCGGGGGTGTTAACCCCCCCCCCTGAGGCCGAGTTAACCCCCCTTTTGTTTAACCCCTTTTCTTTCCTTACGCATTTGAGTACTGCAACTAAGATGTAAGACGCGCAATCGTCTGCACACTCGCAAAAAGCGCATTTTTTGACAATTTCCCGTGAAGAAATCGAAATTAGTGCTGTTTAGATGGTATTGGCAAACTGTCAACCCCCCGCTGGCAGAGATCCTGGGTGCGCTACTGATATCCACTCTTGGGTATATACATTAGGTTAATGGTGGCTGTGTACTGCTGGCGCTGGCAGGTCTTGTATATGCAGAATCTTGCCGCGTCCCCTTGTTGGGCTCCGTGGTGGGCGGCTGGCACAGCTGCCGAAATTTACATATTTTATGGCTTTAAGCTCCTTCCAAAACTCCCTGATCGCCCTCTTTTGAATAGAGGGCACACCGATGAATCTTTCACCTTTTTTGCCAAGAGCAGGGAAACCTTTTCACGGTTCCATGTGATCCATACTGAAATTCCCCAAAAGTCTGTAAGAACGCTATCACAATTTTTTGTCGCGAAGTGCCTCACCGACACTCTGGGCCCCGGATACAAAATCACAAAAATGGCCAGTGGCGACCTTCTCCTTGAAATTCGTGACAAAGTACAGTGTGAGAAGCTGACAAATCTCGTTTCATTTGGTGACATCCAAATTCCGACGAAACACCTCATTCTCACTTTTTGCACCAGCACACTCCCCGAACAGATCGAAACAGGCTACATGAAAATCAATGTCAGGCCGTACATACCAAACCCACGACACTGTTTTAAGTGCCAAAGATTCGGTCACGGCTCTGAGAGCTATAGAGGCCGTACGACCCACTCCACTGCGCAAACTGCGACGGTGAACACCCTGCTTATTCTCGCTCCTGTCCTTCATGAAAGAAGGAAAAAGAAATAATCACTCTAAAAGTCAAAGAAAACATCTCGTTCAAAGAAGCGCGCAAACGCCTCTCTATTGTACAGGGACCGACATTCTCCGAAGTGGCACGGCAGGGGGCTGTGCCACAACGGTTCTCGGCGACCGTTAGGGCCACGCAGAGTGGACCGGTGGTAGTGCCACCCGCCCCCACTGGGGGATCAGCTAGTGCTGTTCCGCCACCCAGTAAGAACAGCCAGCAGCCCTCCGGGCCTGCGGCATCTAGGGCCTCTGCTCGTGAGAGAAGCCTGAATCCCCCGCGAGCGTCCCCGCGAGCATCCAGCGCCTCGGCAAAGGCAATGGATATATTACCAAGTGTATCGGCGTCTCAGACGCCGAAGGACCGGCGCCGCTCTCAGGAGCGCGCCAAGAAAGACAAACCCCGCATCGCGGGGCCTGGAAAGGGCCCTGTGGGCTAACATAACTTTCCTCTCTTAAACACACAGCACAAAACACATTCATTATGGATACACAAATGCTACAGTGGAATGTGAGAGGACTTCTTCATAACCTCGACGATAATAGAGAACTCCTACATAAACATAGTCCAATGTTGCTGTGTGTTCAAGAGGCACACCTGAAACCCACAAATACAAACTTTCTTCGTCACTGCACCATCTACAATATTTCATCTACACTATTTATTCGCCCACCATGACGTGGCGAACGCCTCGTCTGACGGTGTAGCAATAGTTGCCGACAAGTCTGTAGCTTGTCAATATGTCGCCCTTCAGACGCCCCTTCAGGCAGTGTCAGTTCGGGCACTTCTTTTCAGTAAGTTGGTAACCGTATGCTCCATTTATATACCCCCGAATCATCATCTCGAGAAAAAAGACTTCCATAACCTCATTGATCAGCTTCCCGAACCCTACATACTCGTGGGAGATTTTAACGCTCATAACATGATGTGGGGAGACTCACGATGCGATGCCAGAGGTAGATTCATAGAAAACTTCCTCGTGAACTCCGGTGCATGCCTCTTCAATGAAAAGGAGCCAACCTATTATAACCTCCATCACAATTCATACTCATCAATAGACTCAGCGATTGCTTCTGCTTCCCTTTTTTCCGACTTATAATGGAGTGTAATCAAAAACCCATTCGGAAGTGATCACTTTCCAGTCCCACTAAGTTTAGTAACCCAACATAACTCCCCTCCGCATGTCCCTAGGTGGAAACTAGCCTCCGCCGATTGGAAACTTTTTAAAGAATCGATATTTATATCACTAGATTTTATTGGTCAATTTAGTATAGATGACGCAGTAGCGTATTTTACCGCTTTTATTATTGACGCAGCAGAGAAATGCATTCCACAAACAAGTGGCAGCTCGCTCAAAAGACGAGTGCCTTGGTGGAATGAAGACTGCAAGCAGGCACGCAAAAAACAAAATAACGCATGGGGCATGCTCCGTCAATCGCCAACAGCTGAAAACCTGATAGAGTTTAAACACATTAAATCACAGGGAAGGCGAACGCGACGGCAAGCCAACAGGGTAAGCTGGGAAAGTTTCCTTTCAGGCATTAATTCCCATACCCAAGAGGCAAAAGTATGGAACGGGATACGAAGTCTTAAGGGGCAACAAAGTCATCCGTTACCTCTGGTAAATGACGAAGGGAACAACCGAGAAGACCAAGCTGATGCGCTTGGGGAATACTTCGAACAGGTGTCTAGCTCTGTGCATTATTCCCAATCATTCATCAATTACAAAGAAATAGAAGAACATAAGGCACTTGACCGCAGATGCAGACAAAACGAACCATACAACAGTCTCTTCGACATCGCTGAACTGAAAGCTACTTTGAACGCATGCAAAAACTCCGCGCCTGGAGCTGACAGGATCATGTACGACATGCTCAAGTACTTACACACTGACACACAAATTACGCTCCTCGCACTTTTCAACACAATTTGGGCCGCCGGATATCTTCCAGCTAGGTGGAAGGAAGCTATCGTTGTCCCAA
Organism: Dermacentor silvarum; assembly: GCF_013339745.2. Taxonomy (NCBI): domain Eukaryota; kingdom Metazoa; phylum Arthropoda; class Arachnida; order Ixodida; family Ixodidae; genus Dermacentor; species Dermacentor silvarum. The sequence continues at coordinate 96,245,529 of NC_051158.1, forward strand.
TTTTGAAGCAGGGGAAAGACCCATCCTTGGTATCAAGTTACCGCCCAAAAGCACTGAGCATCTGCCTATGTAGGCTGTTCGAAAAGATGATCAATCGCCGTCTGTTGCACTTTCTTGAATCCAAAAAGCTGCTCGACCCACATCAGTGTGGTTTCAGGGAAGGACGGTCGACAACAGACCACCTGGTACGCATCGAGGCTAACATTCGTGACGCATTTGCGCACCAACAGTACTTTTTGTCGGTGTTCCTCGACATGGAAAAAGCATGCGACACCACTTGGCGCTATGGAATTCTGCGGGATCTGTCAGGAATGGGTATCTGTGGGAACATGTTAAACGTCATTGAAAGTTACTTAACAAATCGGACATTCCGTGTTCGAATTGGTAATGCTTTGTCCAGGTCATTTATCCAGGAAACCGGGGTGCCGTAGGGTGGTGTAATCAGTTGTACCCTTTTTATTATAAAAATGAACTCCTTGCGCTCATCTATTCCGCAACGTATTTTTTATTCTGCATATGTCGATGATGTGCAAATTGGATTTAAGTCATGTATCCTCGCCGTCTGTGAACGACATGTTCAGCTTTGCCTAAACAAAGTGTCAAAATGGGCTAACGAAAATGAATTTAAGTTAAATCCCCAGAAAAGCTCCTGTGTGCGGTTTACAAGAAAGAGGGGCCTCGTGCCAGAGCCCACTATTGAACTCCTTGGCCAACGCCTACCTCTAAACGCAGAGCACAAGTTTTTAGGTGTGATACTGGACACTAAACTATGCTTCCTTCCCGACATTAGGTATCTCAAAGTTAAATGCCTAAAAACAATGAACATTCTCAAAATACTGTCACACACAACATGGGGCAGCGACAGAAAGTGCTTGTTGAACCTGTACAAGAGCCTAGTACGTTCACCCTTAGATTATGGTGCCGTGGTGTATCACTCTGCTGCGCCAACCGCGTTAAGAATGCTGGATCTGATTCATCATTTAGGCATCCGATTGGCCACGGGCGCCTTCAGGACAAGTCCTGTACAAAGTCTCTACGTGGAATCGAATGAATGGTCTCTTAATTTACAGAGGTCATACTCAAGTTTCACTTATTTTCTGAAAGTGCATTCGAACCCTGAACACCTATGTTACACGACCATAAACAATACCACATCTGCCACACTGTTTCGCAATCGACTTACAGCAAGAGAGCCCTTTTCGCTGCGTGTCAGAAAGCTAAGTAGTGAAATGGGGGTCCCATTGCTCGAACATCGCCTAATGCCACCAGCAAAGCTGCTACCTCCGTGGCAGTGGCGGGTGGTAGAATGTGACACATCTTTTGTCGAGGTTACAAAACATGCTCCACAGACACACATTCACGTGCACTTTTTTAGAACTTTAGTCAAAGTATTGTTGCCCTGAATTTTACACGGATGCGGCAAAGTCACATGCCGGCGTATCTTACGCAGCTTTGGGTCCTTCCTTCTCTGAGTCCGGCATTCTGCACCCTCAGACAAGTATTTTTACAGCAGAAACCTATGCAGTACTGACTGCAGTAAAACACATCAAAGAATCCAAACTTCAAAAGACAATAATATTCACAGATTCCTTAAGTGTTGTAAAAGCTTGACTGTCTTTAAAAAAGCACAAGATGCCTGTTTTTATTGAGCTTTATTCACTATTGTGCACTATTTATTCATCCAATAAACATGTGATAGTATGCTGGGTTCCTGGGCATAGGGAAAAAGAAGGTAATACGATTGTCGACAAAATGGCTACATCACTTGCATCGGAAGCTGTTATTTCTACCATGACTGTCCCAGCTGGAGATCTTAAACCTTTTGTACACAAGAAGCTAAAAAACCACTGGCAACGTTTGTGGGAGGCTGAAACGAATAAGTTATACTTAATAAAACCACAATTAGGCATATGTACCTCCACAAATAAAACACGGCACATCGATGTCCTATTTTGTCGACTATACATAGACATACATATACATACATAGACATAGGGCACACGTATGGTACCCACAATTATCTGCTGACTGGTGATGAGCTTCCAACCTGTGGCAGATGTGGCGAGAGGCTCACCGACCTTCATGTTTTGCTGGAATGCCAGGAAGCAGAACTTCTACGTAGAAAGTATTTCCCTTCAGCTTACGGAGAACATATTCCTCGCCATCCGGCAATGTTCCTCAATGTTCCTTGGACCAAAGCCGTTTTTCGATAGCAAATAAGTTTTAAACTTTTTAAATGATTTTCCCTATTGAAAGTGATAGGCACGAGACATTCGTAGCGCATCCTTTTTCAAGAGGCTGCTGCTGCGATAGGACCGCTTTGTAACGCCCATGCTTCCATGCCCTTGCGTTTCAAGGGCCTTGGAAATGGAGTAGTGCTACAAACGACATATTGTAGTTCATTTTATCCCCCCTTGTCAATGTATTTCTTGTTTTAGAGTACATTCGTTGGTCATTTCCATAATTTTACTACATACGTGTTTACGTACTATACAGCCAGTGTTTTTAGGCCCCTCTACAGCCATGTCACAACCAACTACATAAATAATTACTTCATTGTTAACTCATTAACTGTGGCCTGGCGCTCTTTGGCCATACTTGGCCCTTGCGCCACAAAACACCAAATTCATCACTGCCCTGGCTAGGCCCATTGTCGAACTGTGGCCGAGGTGTGGTTTCGCCCAACTCTACTCGGGCAACGGCGGCAATGTCTCCTTTCAGGGCTCCGTAAAGACCTAAATATAGTCCGACGTAGCGTGAACGCACGCACACGTTATGTCACGTTGGCGAGAACAACAGCGGCTATAGTTCGACCGACAGTTCGACAGTACTGGCGCCGCCAACGTAACCGGACGCGCGGCCAATGCGCTCCGACGCGCCGGGTGTCTGATGACGCTCACCCGCGTGCCGATGAACTATAAACGCGCCTTAATGATCTGTTGTGGTTTGACCTCTAGCTCTCAAGGTGAAAACTGTTGAGTCGCCGACGGCTGCACGAGGTAGCGTAATGAAGTTTTCGCTTCAATACCGCTCAGGTCTTGCTCAAACAGTCTAACCTCCTCAGTGACCGGCATGCTGAGTTCAACAAGGGAAGTCATGATGGCTGTAATTACACAGCCTTGCAAGACTTCCTGCAAGTTGTAGCATGGCATTCATATTGATAGCTCTTTTCAGACAATTTCTTTATATGCAGGTAAGGCATCCCTCCTCAAAAAAGAGAAGGAAAATATTAAAGCCCCCCTGCTCCGTTTGACAGTATTGGTCTTTATTTATTTATTTATTTATTTATTTATTTATTTATTTATTTATTTATTTATTTATTTATTTATTATTATTTATTTATTTATTTATTTATTTATTTATTTATTCGTCCTTAGAACATGCAGCTACTACAATGCATCAACGCACCGTCTAGTTATTCCTTTTTTAGATATCGTTTATTCACCTTGATGACACTTTTACTAACCGCATCTGGGGGAACGTATAGCTCCGCAGTTTCCCTGTAATTATGGGGCTGCTCATCGGGTTGCGGTCGCTTGCCCTAATAGACGAACCAAGTCACATCCTTACGCAGTGGGCACAAAGTTCTCATCGCGGTGAGAAATTAGGAGCATCTACTCAGGTGAGCGGGTAAATGTTTTTGGTACGGGTACCTCTTCTTTATTTTTCAAATTTATGGCACTGACTCCGACTGTGAGTCGCAATGGCAAACGCGGTGTCAGTATTTTTGAATTAATTCCCATCATTTGTAGCATTTTTACTTGTACTATTTCATTCAGGCGGCAATGCTAGTTCTCTGTTCTGTTAGAAAAGTGTTTGAAGAAAGTGGGGTAGAAGGTATCGTGGCTGCTATTTGTTTACTCGTTTTTCTAGCAAGAAGTTCAGTTATTCTTTTGTTTATTGAATTCTGGCTCACGGTACATAGCAAATCAATGTAGGTCAGGCAGAAGGTGTATAGATTATCAACATGGAACTAAGGCCTGCCTACTGATAATAACAAGAAAACTCTACAAAGAAAATAAATCCCTTCACCCGACTCCCCAGACTGGCTCCATATGATTCGCTTATGCCGCCTTCCCCTCCTGATCCCCCATGCGTTAGCCGAGAACCAAACAAGAGTTTCTTTTTCTCGACAGCTCCACTTTTAAGTCATAACACAAAAGAAATTTATTTACCACACAAGCACACTGGTGTACATAAGTGTTGGGGATGGCAGGATAAAAGCTGCATAATGGCAACAACGACAGCGCAGACAATGTAAGCGGCAAAACATAAACTGGTGTTTTCACTCGTCAACTGAGCCACTGCAGCAACTCATTACGATAGAAATCCAAGCAAGACAGAAGTTCACATGAAGATGGAGTTTTGAATTCGATAACAATGGTTGAAGAAGGAACGTCGCTGGAGCCACGCTTAGCCAAGAGCATGTGGCTCGTCAGGGCAGCGACTGCTTTCAATTGCTGCCCTGACAAAACCCAAACTGTTGTCGAAACACAGGATCGAGCAGCATTCCTTGTTCGACCACTGTTATTCACCGCATTAGGATAAAGGGTGTCCACGGTCTCTCTCACATCATATTCACACTGCTGCCTCCTTGGATCTTTAACTAGTCTCTTAAGCTGAACAATTCTGTTGTGAAAGGCGGCAAAGAGTTATTAGAAGTTCAGATAGTTTTTACGTTTTGCGATCTACACTGCAACTATCGCCACGTTAGTAGAAGCGAACATAACTTAAACAAGCACTTTTTGAAAGCAAGTCTTGAGCGAAGAAATTCGAGAAGCAGGACAGCGAAGCAAAAAGCACAAAAAGCACAGTAAGCCTGGAACAGCGCCGTAACATGCACAGGTATATCTTCCTTCTCGGCAAGCTGAGAGCAATTCCAGGAAGCGAACCTAGTGATGCGCAGATCCCATCCTGTCTCGAAGATTCTTCGCACTAGCGAGATCAACTCTGAGCGCCGCTCGTAATCTCTTCGAACTGGAAACCCACCAATCAAAGTCCGGATTTGCTCTTGCCCTTCTACAATCGTCTTTTGAAATTGTGAATGTCTGCACGGGTCGATGCCGCCTGCAAAGAGCACGTGAGTTCCTCTTCTGGTCCGTTCAAGACAAGACTGGATGCTCCCAGTGAAGTCCCCTCTACTCCTGGCCCACCGCTTGGCGGACTTTGCCATAGCATGCACGACACCGCTAGCATTGCCAGTGGTCGTAGTGAGCAAGACATCGAAAAAAGAATTGCTCTCAGCGCAGGGAAGCAGACGTCCCTGCTGCAACTTGGGCAACAGCTTGTCAAGCGTGTCGTCCGCATCCCAGGTTGGCTGCGCCATGAGGCTGGCAATAAGAAGGCTTCTTGTGTAAGCAGCCAGAGAAAAGCCGGCAAGCATCCAAAACCCCATGGCGACCCGACCACTCATGCTTGTCGCATGGTGCCCGCGTAGCGGCGACGTAAACGACAGCGTGTAGGCCACAAGAGCTAGCGCCACGCCACCAATATCGCGCATGGGTTGAGTTCCGTGCCGTATATTGAGCAGCACAAAGGAACTCGCGGCGACAACCATCGACAGCCCCAGCAGAGCCGTCCAGGGAAACAGGCTGAAGACGAAGTCAGCTTGGTTCTTCCACTTCTTCTGTACGAAATAGACGGCTTGGCCGAATTTGTTGACGGAGAAATCGAAGTGCTTGTAACGGCGCGGAGTAAGACCTACCGAGCTGACCACTATGTCCACCTTCTTGTCTACTAGCAATTTCGGGAACATTCCTCGTTCAACCAGTGTTGCGGTTACACTAACATTAAGTGTACCAAGAGCCTGTACCAGAGTACTTCCATCGAGAGAGGTGCATGTGTCGCTGTATCCTATCTGGTTCAAAATGACGCACGCAACTTGCAGCTTTTTGCCAGAAAGTTGGCTCCAAGACCTTTCGCCTTGAGACAATTCTTGCACCGTAAACACAGCACCAACCATTGCATTTGACTGCTGCATTGTATTATTTATTTCACTGTACCGTCTCTCTCTCGACCATATTCGCGCTCTATATTCTTCTATAGGTCGCCATTCAATATCCCAACACACATCCCTCTCCTTTTTTGTAGTATTTTGCCACATGCTCTTCCAGGCCACATTTGACATGAGTACGACAACATGCCTGAAGTGACGGCAGGACGACTGCAGCACCTCGACGTATTGATCCCAATTCATGCACCAAGAGAGTACCTTAAGAGGTCTGTCGTATACCGTATACAACAGCCGCGGAAATTCAGTGCTTTTTTGACACAACAGATGTATTTCAGCGTTGTCGCGACTGAGTGCTGTCTCTATTTCCACATTCCTGATTGCCTCCAGTCCTTGGGCATAGTAAAGAGACGAGCACAGAACAAGCAACATACATTTTCTAGGAGACATAGTCCAAGCCATCTGCGATGACGACGCCGTAAATTATCTTCGCTGCAGTCTTCTAAACAGTGAAAACATTCAGAGGACACTTCAGGCTGAGGGTGTACGCTAAATGCGTCGCAGCTTCTTTTGTTTCGTAGAAGACTGTGCGAAAATCCAGACTCCAGCGGAACGTTACTTCGACTGTCGGCAAGTCTCGAAATGCTCGAACGAAAGGAGTTCAAAAAGAGAGCGTGCAAAAGCGAAACGTGATGCAGAAATGGGTCGCATGCAGGAATATTGACTTCCCGGGCCAATTTTATCACGGTATACAGCACGGGCTGCACGTAGCCCGGGGATACATTTTTCTTTTGTTTTGATACCAAGAAAAAGGTTTTATGCTTGGAACGAATACATGATATAGAATAAAGAATCTCAAACTGCTATTCATACCATAACATTCCTTTTATAGGATGATTCCTGTTTTTGAAGCGAGTTCTCTGCTTACTCCAAAATGCAGTCCGATAAAAGTGCTCGTGTTTGAAGCCCTTAGAATTATTTAAGAACTCTCACATGCTGCAAGAAATATCATTGTCGACTGAAGGCGAAAGAAAAAAAATATTCTGGTACGCACGGAGCTGAGCCGTAGGTCGATAAGTCAGGCAAGTGCTCAGATGCAATGATTTCGTTGCTTGGATACCTTGCTCGTAGCCAAAGTTTTTATTACAAGGCGACTGGCTTCATCCGCCACGCAGCTACAGCTCCACCAAACGGCATAGGGTTGGCGTATTCTGAGCGGACACAGACATGAGAAAGTGGCAATAAAGGCGACGCCACGACTTAGCCCGCTGTCCAGCCACCTTTACTTTTTGTATTTTACACTTCCTTCACTTCTAGAAATTTTATGAACACGCCATCCTTTCCCGTCCTCTTACCAGTAACGTCTCCATAGAGGTAAGGATCGTCCCCCGTCCACTTTTGTATAGCGGGGAATGATCCGCAACGCAACACAGTGTACTAGCACATTATTTTTGAGGGAGCGAATGGCTTGGCACAATATGCTTCTGTGGCTTTGGAGCGTTTGCTAAGCGGCGCACAAAACCCCCCATTTTGATTAAAATCTCCTCATCCTCCTTCCGCTACTCACATGCCTTCTTTTACATGGCATCATGTATTTGCATTAATTTTACGCGTGGCTTCAGTTATGTTGATCTGCTGCTATTTGCTTCAGCAGAACAGTTGTAGATTACCGCCCATCTTCGTTGATCGGCTGGGTTCCGCCTTTAAATATTTCATGTCGCTTCTCTCTTCCGTAACATTCGTAAAAAGAAAATACCCAAAGCTGGCAAGACTATAGCTTCCAAGTTTCAAAGCAGGTCGCTAAGGGAATTTCAAATTGCGAAAACTGCAGCGGGAAGGTTGAGGAGGAGTGCAGGATGTCGGCGTTCACATTAGAAAGGAATTTCTGACTATGGTCAGTGAGCAGTTGGTGCGGAGCTCCATGCTGCAGAATCTCGTCGCGTAAAAGAAAATCGGCGACATCTGTGGCACAGCTGTTGGAAGCGCTCTGGTGATGGCGTAGCGCGTGGCGTAATCTGTCGCCACAGCGACCCACTTGCTGCCAGAGGTTGATAGGGGGAAAGGGCCAAATAAGTCCAAGTCCACGTGAAAGAACGGGTCCGAAGGAATGTCGAGCTGTTGAAGGCACCCTGCAGGTATCGTCGATTGGTGTTTTTCGGCGCTGGCATTTCTCACACGCCGCTACGTCTTTTCGGACCGAGTGGGCCAGGCCTGGCCAAAAGAAGCGTCGGCGAATCCGGTCGTAGTTTCGGGAGACGCCGAGGTGACCTGCTGTTGGTAAGTCATGAAGTTCTTGGAGAACAGCTGACCGGAGGTCCTTAGGAATGACGAGGAGTAGGGCAGGACCGTCGGGGCGTGCGTTGTGGCGGCATAATACACCATCCGGGAGAACAAATAAGTGAAGGGACGAATAAGATGGCGAAGATTCCAAGCGATAAATGATGGCGCGCAAGGTGGCATCACGGCGTTGATCTTCGGCGACGTGTAGCAGCTTATAAACGGAGAAAACGCAAGCGTCGGCATCGGTATCAGAGTCAGCGGGTGGTTCGTCCACTGGATAGCGTGATAGACAGTCTGCGTCTTGATGTAGGCGGCCCGACTTGGATACTACTGCATAGCAATATTCTTCTAGTCACAGAGCGCAGCGACCAAGCAGGGCGGTAGGATCCTTGAGTGAGGAATGCTAGCAGAGCGCGTGGTGGTCCGGGATTACAGAGGAGTGCGTGCCCTACAAGTACGGACGGAATTTGAAACCGCCCAGACGAGAGCTAGGCATTCACGATCTGTAATCGAATAGTTGCGCTTCGCTGGTGGGAGGAGGCGGCTAGCGTAGGCGATAAAACGATCACGTCCCTGTTGGCGTTGGGCTAAGACGGCTCCAATACCATGACCACTGGCATCAGTACGGACATCTGTAGGAGAGGACGGGTCAAAGTGGGCCAGCATAGGAGGCGTAGTGAGAATGTTGGTCAGGTGGGCAAACGCGGCAGAAGATCAGTAAGTGATCGCGTAATCGCTGCGAAGTGTTCACAAGCCGTCGGAAGTAGGCGCAGAGTCCTACAAAACTTCCGACGTCTTTGACAGACTTTGGTACAAGAGAAGACGTGACAGCACGAATTTTCTCCAGCTTTGGTTGAATACCGGAAGCGTCGACGAGGTGGCCCAGCACTGTAATCAGCCGATGAGCGAAGTGAACGTTCGATGAATTCAATTGAAGCCCAGCCTCGCGGAAGACTGAAAGAACTACTGATAAGCTCTCAAGCTATGTCTCAAATGTAGGCGAAAATACGAGAACGTCGTCTAGTTAGCAAAGGCATGTTTACCATTTGAACCCTTGAAGCAAAGAGTCCATCATACGTTCGAACGTTGCTGGGGCGTTGCATAGACCGAATGGCATAACTTTGAATTGAAATAGACCATCAGGGGTGACGAACGCGGTCTTCTCTCGGTCCTTTTCATCCACAGAAATTTGCCAATAACCAGACCGAAGGTCTATTTATGAAAAGTGGTTGGCACCATGGAGACAATAGAGGGCGTCATCAATGCGAGGCAAAGGGTAGACGTCTTTCTTGGTAATTCGGTTTAGATGACGATAATCTACGCAGAAACGCCACGTGCCATCTTTCTTTTTAACAAGCACAACGGGCCTCGCCCAAGGGCTCGACGAAGGTTCAACAATGCCTTTGGCAAGCATCTTGTTCATTTCATCTTGAATGACCTTACGCTCTGAAGCAGAAACTCGATTTGGCCGGCGATGAATAGGACTGGCATCACCAGTATTTATGTGATGCTTAACAATTTAAGTCTGGCCCAATTGTCGATTGTTGAGGACAAAGATGTCGTGGTAGGAAACCAAAAGGCGACACAGAGCTGCTGGTTGTTCAGGCAATAGGTCCACAGCAATCGTGGGATTAAATGTTGCGGCAGAGCAAATAGTATCCTGTGGACAGGGTGAAGAATCGGAGCAGACGTCTACTGAAGACGCCGAGGCGTGGTCATCTCCTATAGCACGCAGCTTTGCAACCGATGTGCCTTGGTGTAGAACTTGCTTAGTCAGGCCAAAATTGACGACGGGGAGGCATGTCCGGTTATCGCCGACGGTTACGACGGAGTGGGGCACAGTAATATTATGCATCAAAAGGACATCAGGAACAGGTGTGACGACGTAATCACCATCGGGCACAGGGAAAGATGATGCCAAATCGACGAAACTGAAGGCTTTAGGCGGCAGGCGGACGAAGGCAGTCGTACTACAGTTGTTCTGTAATTCGGCACGAATAGGCGCGAGTAGAGGAAGTTCGAGGCAAAGGGCACCGGCAGAACAGTCGGTCAAAGCTGAATGCTACGTAACAAAGTCTACTCCGAGGATTAGGTCATGGGGACAATTGGTCAGCACTGTAAAAAGAACTGGAACGTGGCAGTCGGCGATACTTATACGGGAAGTACACATTCCAGTGACAGCAACAGTGCTGCCATCGGCGATGCGTACGGCTCGTGTAGTAGCAGGTGTGAGAGCCTTCTTCATTGGACGACGGAGGTTATAACTCATTATGGACACCTGGGCTCCAGTATATCTATTGTCACGGGATGTTCTTGTAAGTCCACAGGGCGTCTGACCGAAGTAGCAAGAAGACGGAGCAGTCTCAGCTGGACACCGATCGAGCGCGCACTACTAGTTCGTCAACTTCCTCTTTCACACTTCACCGTGCCGGCACCGATAATCTCCAGTACAATCACCCCCCGCACAGAAAGAAGCCATCCTCGCGACCTAGGGAAAAGACAGCATGGGCGGGTCGTAACACGGTTTAAGCCGTGCTACGTGAACTATTTCGCGCCCTCGGCAACGGCGATCAGAAGACCGGCACGAGCGGCTCGATGACATAGTTCACGGGTGATGCTTGCTGCAGTACGCGGTATGGACCGTGGTAGTTGGACGAAAACTTAGTGGATTGGCCGGGGGAAGTATCCGGGACCCGAAGCCAAACAAGCATTCCGGGGGAATAGCGGGCAGTAGGAGCGGATGCGTCATGACGTGATTTTTGGCGTCACTGATCTTGGGTGGTGAGCGATCGGGCTAGTTGGCGACATTCTTCAGCATAAGCAGCCACTTCTGAAACAGGTGTCACTTCAGAAGCGTCAGGACGGTAGGTGAGTATGGCGTCCAAGAGGCAGAAAGGTTCTCGGCCATAGATAAGAAAGAAGGGAGAGAAGCCTGTGGTAGTTTGCGGGGCATAATTATAGGTGTAAGTGACAAAAGGAAGAATCCGGTCCCAATTGGAGTGATCGCCAGACACATACATCGCAAGCATGTCGCCAAGCCTACGATTGAAACGTTCCGTCATGCCGTTAATTTGTCGATGGTTGGCGGAAGCGGTGCGATGAGCAATGTTGCACTCCTTTAGCAGGGCCCCGATGACATAGGAGAGAAAGACGCGCCCACGGTCACTTAATAATTCACGTGGAGCACCATGTAGCAGAATTAGGTGGCGAAGAAAGAAGCAAGCGACGTCTTTCGCGGTGGACGCCGGCAGCGCAGATGTTTCGGCGTACCGTGTGAGGTGGTCTACGGCAACAATGCTCCACTGGTTACCGTCCGGGGTGCTTGGAAGGGGGCCGTAAAGATAAATTCCCACACGGTTGAATGGTCGAGCAGGGCAGGGTAAAGGTTGCAGGGGACCTGCAGAACTCTGAAGAGGGGTCTTGCGGCATTGACATGTAGCGCATGAACGGACGTACTGGGGAACGAATCTGTGCATGCCTCGCCAGTAGAATCGAAGACGAAGACGGGAATACGTTTTGAAGACGCCGGCGTGGCCACATTGGGGGTAATCATGGAAAGCGGTGCAGATGTGTGACCGTAGATGACGGGGAATAACGAGCAGCCATCGACGGCCGTCGGTGAGGTAATTCCGTCGATACAAAAGGTCGTCGCGGATGGCAAAGTGGTGTGCTTGACGACGCACGGCGCTTAAGAGAGACGCAGGTGAGCGGTGAGACAGGAAGTCCAGCAGTAGAGAGATCCAGGGATCTTTACGCTGCTCGGCCGGCATGTCGTTGAAGCTAAGAGCTGACAAATCGCAAGTGGGAGGTAACGAGCAAACAGAGGCATGAGGTAGCGGAGAACGGGATAGGGCGTCGGCATCTGAATGTCTGGGTCTAGAGCGATAAATGACACGTATGTCATTCTCTTGAAGCTGTAAGGCCCAACGAGCGAGGCGGCCATTGGGATCTTTCAAGGATGATAACCAGCATAAGGCATGGCGATCAGTGACAACGTCAAACTGACGGCCGTAAAGTTGAGTACGAAATTTGCTGATTGCCCAAACAATCGCCAAACATTCTTTTTCCGTCACAGAATAGTTTGATTCTGCCTTCGTTAGGGTGCGGCTGGCATATGCAACAACGTACTCGTCAAAGCCATCTTTGCATTGGGCGAGAATAGCGTCAATTCCGACACGGCTAGCATCCGTATGTATCTCAGTAGGCGCATTGGGGTCGAAGTGGCGCAGTACTGGAGGGGAAATGAGGAGCCGGCGGAGCCTCAGAAATGAGTCGTCACACTCAGAGTTCCAAGCTGACAGGTCTGACATGCCATTAAGAAGCTGCATCAAGGAAGCGATGATCGAGACAAAATTACGGATGAAACGCCGGAAATAGGAAGACAAACCGATGAAGCTCCGTAGTTCCTTTAGAGTAGTGGGCTTAGGGTACTCAGCAACGGGGCGAAGTTTGGCAGTATCAGGCAGAATTCCCTCTTTCGATACGGCGTGGCCTAGGATCGTAAGCTTACGGGCACCAAAACGACATTTTTTTCAAATTGAGTTGCAACCCAGCTGACGTGAGACAGGCAAGAACTTGCTCAAGGCGGGCGAGATGCATATAGAAATCGGTAGAAAAGACCACAATGTCGTCTAAGTAGCAAAGGCATGTGTGCCATTTAAGACCCTTGAGGATAGCGCTCATCATTCTCTCGAAAGTTGCAGGCGCGTTGCAAAGGCCGAAAGACATTATATTGAGCTCGTATAATCCATCAGGAGTTACAAAAGCCATTTTTGGACGGTCGGCTTCAGCCATCGGCACTTGCCAGTACCCGGAGCGCAGATCCAGGGAAGAGAAGAACTCAGCTCCCTGTAGGCAATACTACTGCCTACTACCCCCCACGAGGTAGTAGGCATCGGTCGCGGAGGAGGTCGGTTGAGAGCGGCAGCGTAAGTCAGAGGTGCAGTCACAGGCGGCGGTGAAGAGGGAGGTGGGAGCGCCTCAGAAACTTGTGCTTGGATCACACGACGGAGCGACGGCTCTAGCGTGGAAGCAGGCTCGGCAACACACGCCACAAGAGATAGCTGGCGAGCCACTTCTTCCCGAATGTATTGCTGAATCTGCGGCAGCAAGCCGGAGTGATCAGCACTAAGGCATCCAGGCTCCGCGGATGGTCCGCGGATTGCAAACTGGTGCGCGGGCGAGAGGTCCGCGGATTGCAAACTGGTGCGACGGGTGGAAAGGCGCTGCTTGCGCAGCTCGTCGAAGCTTTGACAGAGCTCAATTACTTGTGCAACTGTCGTAGGGTTCTTGGCCAGGAGCATATGGAAGGCATCGTCGTCTATGCCTTTCATAATATGCCTTATCTTATCGGCCTCGGTCATATACGCATTCACGCGCTTACAGAGGTCGATGACGTCCTCAATGTAGCTCGTGAAGGTTTCGCCGCTTTGTTGAGCGCGACCACGCAAACGGTGTTCAGCACGGAGTCTGCGCACAGTGGGACGACCGAAGACCGAAGTGAGGGCCTCGGTGAAAGCTGACCAAGTTGTAAACTCGGCTTCGTGGTTTCTAAACCACAGATTTGCCTCATCAGTCAGATAAAAGATGGCGTTGGTCAGCTTGTCGCGGTCTGCCCACTTGTTATGCGCGCTAACGCGGTCATACTCTGCAAGCCAGTCCTCCACGTCGTGATCGTCGGTGCCGCTGAAGATGGCAGGTCGCGCTGACATAACGCACCAGAACGCATGACAGCCGGGGGGGGGGGGGGGGGGGGGGAGCGGATTGCGAAGGGCCGGCGCCGTCGGTCATTGTGGCCGCAGATGGCAACGTACGGCTGCGGAGCTCCAGGTCGGGGAAGACGTTACCCAGCACCTCCACCAAATGTCACGGGATATTCTTGTAAGTCCACAGGGCGTCTGACCGAAGTACAAGAAGACGGAGCAGTCTCAGCTGGACACCTATCGAGCGCGCACTACTAGTTCGTCAACTTCCTCTTTCACACTTCACCGTGCTGGCACCGATAATCTCCAGTACACTATTAACGCCGTCCACGTGAACATCAAGTAAGTTCTGGTTCGTTGGGAGCGTCAATTTTGACACGATGAAGATTATGCAGCACTACCCCCAGGAGCTACATGGTCTAGTTTTCCGTCCGGGAGTTGTCCATAATTGGTCGACGACGAATAGAGGTGTGGCTGGGGCGACGGGGGCCGACGGCGCTGAGGTGACGGCGAGCGAGCGGGATGACTGTCATCGACCGATACGTCAGAGGTAGGAGACACACGGCATATGGGCAGTGGCGAGCTACGTGGCCAATTCAGACGCAACAGAAGCAGATTGGCTTGTCGGCCTGAGTTGTCTACTCTGTAGGGTTGCGGTATCTGAGAGGGGAATACAAATCGCTGCGAGGCCCAGCTGTCGGCACCGGTCTGGCATCAGGTCGGGAGACACAGAAGGCAGCAGGAAAACCGAGGTTGACAAATTCTCGCCGCACAATAGCCTGAATGAGGGATATCGCTGGGGCTGGTTGGCCAATGGTGGGATCAAGTGGGTGTGGTTGGAACGGGACAGGACTTGCAGCCTCGAGCTCGCGGCGAACAATGCGTGTTACGTTCTCATTGAAGGGGGTGAAGCGGTAAGCTCGACGCAGGAAGACGTCGCAGCCGTGTTAGGGAGCCGGGAGAACGGTGGAATGACGCGGCGACTTTTGGCGAGCTGGTAGCGGCGGCATTCCTTGACAATGACGTAGATGGTGGTAACATTGTTGAAGATCAACAAGTATACCGCCTCGTCCGCGATCCCTTTGAGAAAGTGGCCTACTTTGTCAACCTCGGCCATGTTCGCGTCGACTTTGCGGCAAAGAGCGAGCACGTCTTGTATGTACGAGACATTCGATTCACTGAGAGACTGTACTCGGGTAACAAGCTCTTTTCTTGCAGCTAGCTGCCGACCGGTCGGCTTTCCAAAGATGTCGCGGAGCTTCTCCTTAAAAGCATACCAGCTAGAGATCTCGTCCTCGTGTGTCCAGAACCAGACATCAGGTGTTCCGCCCAAGTAGAATAGTACATTCGCTAGCATTATGGTAGGGTCCCAGTGGTTGTTCTGGCTGATACGCTCATACAAGCTCAGCCATTCCACAACGTCGACATTATCTTGGCCGGAGACTATGCCAGGATCGCGGGGATTGGTAACCGTGACGTACGTTGTTATTGGGGTCGTGGGAGAAGCAGACGAGGAGTCGTCATCCGGTAGTCATCGGTGGAAATCTTTACGGTGCTGGCCGCTGCGGAGCTCCGTGGCGAGA